>NW_023277030.1:2519729-2819729 GCF_003668045.3 Cricetulus griseus
AGAAATATTAAAACTCAATTTGCAAATAAAAACTCATGCAATTAGAGTGGGAGACTACAACACCCCACTCTAACCACTGGACTCTAACCACAAGACAGAAGCTTAACAAAGAAACAAAGGAAGTAACAGAAGTTATGACCCAACTGGGATTAACAGACATCTCTAGAATATTCCAACCAAACACAGAAGAATATAACTTCTTTTCAGCAACACATGGAAACGTCTCTAAAATTGACCACAAACTTGGGAACATAGGAAACAACAACAGGTACTGAACATTTGAAATATGCCCCTAAGTTTTAGCAGACCATCACGCTTTGAAATTAGAACTTAAGAAAAAAACAAATTTCAATAAACCTACCATCTCATGGAAATGGAAATACTAGCAATTGCAGCATTCCAGAGTCAATAAAGAAATAAAGAAATTAAAGACTTCCTAGAAGTCAATGAAAATCAAGACACAACATCCTGAAACTTTGAAATCAGTACTAAGCGGAAAGTTCATAGCTCTAAATGCTCACATGAAGAAACTAGAAAGTAGTCACACCAAAGAGTTGACATCATAGCTGAAAGCTCGAGAACAAATGTAGGCAAATTCACCCCAGAGGAGCAGTCACAAGCAAATAATCAAACTATGGTCTGAAATCAATAAAGTCAAAACAAAGAAAACAATTCAAAGAATCCATGTACCAAAGAGTTGGTTCTTCCAGTAAGTCAACAATATAGACAAAACTTTATCCAAAATAACCAAAAGGCAGAGAAAAAACATGCAAATTGACAAAATCAGTAATGAAAAGGGGAAGTAACAATGGACACTGGGAAAATCCAGAGATCTTCAGGCCATACTTTGAAAACCTGTACCCCAGAAAATTTGAAAATTTAAAGAAAATGGCAATTTTCTAGACAGATATCACTCAACAAAATTGAATCAAGTGCAGATAAGCAAATAAAGCACACTGATAATACCTAAGGAAATAGAAGCAGCCATAAAAAGCCTCCCAACCAAAAAAAAAAAGCCCAGGACCAAATGGCTATAGTGCAGAATTGTAGCAGATATTCAAAGAAGAGCTAATACCAATGTTCCTCAAATTGTTCCACAGAATAGAAATGTTTGCTTTAAAGAGACAATGAATACCAGGAAACTGAGTGGGGATCTCCATAAAATTTGAGTCCTTCTTTAGAATTCTGGTTTCTTTCTTTTCCACCATACATGAAGCAAGAAAATCCAGGAATGTTTCCAACTTACCCAGCACTATATGTATACTACTGGAGTAATCAATTTTGTTACCTGCCAAACATGGCCACCATTGCAATGTAAGAGAGTGATTCCTAATGTTTCTCATTTAAGAATTCTAGATCCCTTTATGCTTTGGGAAAGTGCACCATCCATCATGGCCCAAACTTTAAATATCCTTGAAATTCAATAGAAGAAATAATTTTGTAGAATGTAGACTCCAGTAACCTAAGTACTAACATGAAAACCAAACAAACACACAAACAAACTAACAAACAAAAACTCAAAGACAAATAGATTGTATATGAAAAGAGGATCTCTCTTCTCCTGCAAACATGAAACACAACTCAACATCAAAGACAGTTACTACCTCAAATTGACAGGTTGGAAAACAATTGTGCAATGCTGTGGACTTAAGAACTATGCTGGCAATGCTACTCTAATATCTAGGTAAGTAGAATTCAAAATAAAATTTTCAAAATAATTGAGAATGATATGTCATATTCATCACCAGATAATTCCACCAAGACGAAGTCTCAATTCTGAGCCCTCATCTTCCATACATAGCATCAACCATATTTGTGAAAGCATTAGTAAACTTTGATCATATTTCACCGCCCACACACTAATATTGAGAGACTTCAAAACCGCATATTACAAAGTTACAGAAAGTAAGTGAAGTGATCATTTTTCTGAATCAAATGGACTTGATGACATCTCTAGAAAGTTCTATCCAAACACCAAATAGTCTTCACGGCATCTCATCACATCGAATCATCTCTAAGACTGAATAATTATTTGGAAACAAATAAGTGAGTTTTTTAGCTAGGCATTGGTGGTGCACACCTTTAATGCCTGCACTCAGGAGGCAGAGGCAGGCTAATCTTTGTGAGTTTGAGGCCAGCATGGTCTACAGAGCAAGTGCCAGGATGGTCTTCAAAGCTACACAGAGAAACCCTGTCTTGAAAAACCTAAAAAAATGTTTTTTTTTTTTTATTTTAGCCATTTTGGCTGGTATAAGATGGTATCCCAGAGTTGTTTTGAGTTGAATTTCCCTGAAGGCTAAGGATTTTGAGCACTATCATAACTGTTTTTCAGCCGTTTTAGATTCTTCTGTATAGAATTCTCTTTTTAGTTCTGCACCCCATTTTTTTAAATTTCATTCATTGGTGTTTAGGAGACTAGCTTCGTGAGTTCATTGTACATTTTGGATCTCAGCCCTCTGTCATTTGTGGGGTTGGTGAAGATCATTTCCCATTCTGTGGGCTGTTGTTTTCTCTTATTGGCTGTGTCCTTTCCCTTACAGAAGCTTTTCAGGTTTAAGAAGACCCCTTTTCTAATTGTAAATCTCAATGTCTGTGCAACTGATGTTGTGTTCAGGAAGCTCTCTCCTGTACCAGTTTGTTCAAGGGTATCTTCTGCTTTCTCTTCTAGAAGGTTCAGTGAGGCTGGATTTATGTTGAGGACTTTGATACATTTGTACTTAGGTTTTATGCATGGTTCAAACAATATCTTAAAGTATTAGATGTCCATGTGCTACCCATTATTCTACCTATGATCAGAGAGTATCTGAAAAGCATAGTCTCTGTAGTACAGAAAAATATGAATTCCAGACTTTCTAAGTTTTGACCTGAAAAATCTTGTGAATCTTGTGGGGATTATATGCATGTTTGAGGGAAATTACATCAAAGTATAAATGATTCAATTATTTTATGTTATATATTTGCTAGCTAGGTAAGCAACAACGTCAATGGAAACTTATGAAAGGAAACTCTATTTCATGGGTTTAAAGACTATTTCATTACCTCATGGATATCTCTCCTGCTAAAGTGCTCGGTAAGAATATACACCACGTTATGCTTCCGAATTCTACATTTCCAATAGAAAAACTAGCTGCCTATCTGCAAATGAAGCTGCAAGGTTCACACCAGTTTCTACTCAAGAGGAGAGTAAGATTCATTTAAAGTAATATACTTTGATATGAAGTGGTTCTTGAACAAAATCTTCAGGTTTGTAAAAGGATATTTCCCAGTTCAAATATGAAAATCTGATGCTTTGCTCATGTGGTTAGGAGAAATAATTTAATTTCAACATATGAGAATTTTTCCCAGTATCCCTTGTTCAGTAGGTAAGTTTTGATAACTTTATGTCTATTTCTTACTTTTGTCCCTCTTCATGGAAAGAGAAAGATTCAGAACCTTGAGGGTAATATTTCATTTCTTCTTGTTCCAAAGAGTGAGGAACCATGATTTTACAGTCATGAACTCAGGTATATCTCTAACATCCTCCAATTAGAGCAGGATTTCCTTAGTCCCAGTTGAGAATAAATATATATTCTAGGAATACTTGCTTGGAAGGAAATATACAATCCTTTGTTCTACTTAATATGAAAATCTGAGGCTTCTGACGTGAAAGTTAAATGTCTCACCTGGATTCTCCATGATGGATAGACCTCAGATTCCCTTGATTACTGATTAGGAAACTTTTGCCTCCTGTGAATAATGCAAACGTCTAAATACCAACATTATTTTTTCTGGTACCCATTTTGGTCTCTAGGGAATGTCTAAGATCACACGAATAAAGACATGTATGTCACACTGCATGTTGATCTACTAAGGAAAGTCCAAAGACCTTGTTTCTCAAGGTGCATATATCAGTATACTGCTGTGGTAAATAGAAGTATAGATTATATCCTGGTACTGGCTTAGGTTTATTTATGAGAACATTTGCTATTGCTATGCTAAAAGACCTGAGTTATCTTCTTATGATGGATTATAAATATATAACAAATATATAGGGAAATATATATCTATGCACTTCTTAGGCCATTAGTACTAAACATGTATGCCTCATAGCTTATTGAGTCATGGGCATGCTGTTTGGCTATCATCTTGTAAACATTTAGGGCATGTGAATTGGTCTGAACATTTCTAGTTCTGTGAATTATGATTGATGTCATCTTGTTCTGAGGAAAGAATTGTGATGCACTCTTGCTGAGGGTCTACCTGTTTGAATCTCTTGTCCTTAGTTTGTAATGTATTGTCCCTAGATTCCTAGAGGTATACTGGAAAGCATTATCATCATATGAAGGGGGAGGTTGACAGGTACAGTATGCCAGTATGGACATTTTTAAATGCCACTGGGTGAACTTCAAAGGCCCAAAAGAATCATGGACAGGAAAAGAGGTACAGAGTCTAACATGTAGGTGTGGAACAATCTAGAAATCATATATCACAGGTAGAAGTAGGTAACAAATATTTAGTGTATATGAAAGTTACCTGTTACGACAAATATTTCTGCCAAAAGCTGCCTGAGCCCCACCGCCACGTGTGTGCTTTACGCCAGCCCCCTGCCCGAGTTAGGCCCAAATGAATACACAGAGAGACTTGTATTAGTTACAATGCTGCTTGGCCAATAACTAGGATTTTCATCTGTTAGCTCAGCCTCAATTATCATACATCTATATATTTTATAAGACTTATCTTATCAGACGCCTTATTGGCATCCCTCCTATCTGGTGGATCACATCGTGCCACTGGAGCAGGAGCTGAGGGGGAAAAAGAGGGCCCTTCCTATTTCTCTTTCGCTTAAATATGATTCTCCTTGCTATGTCACTACCTGCCTGGATAAGCACTTCTCTACTACATTTCCCAGAATCCTCTTTGACTCTTAGTCCCGTCTAACTTGCTTTCTCATTGGCCAAACAGTATTTTATTCAATAATCAATAAGATAAACATACACAGTAGTACATTCCCCATCAGTTACATGTGTTTTATTTGGGGACAATGGAAAGTATAGAGACCCACATTTAACAAGAGTAAAGATTATACCCTTTCCAATAATATATTGGTTGTGATGACTTCATCAATATTAGGACTGAGCTGGGAATTTGAGTGCCATAGGCTTTTTACCCTACACCACCTTACTCAGTATGTGATCAACTGAGGCTTCCTTTTGCTGTGGATTTCTGTTTCCATCTGCTTTACCTAAGAGGGGAACACATAGGGGCAACCATTGTAAGAAGGAGAATGGGTCAGCTATTCTCAATGGGATAACACATGTGTGAAATTCTTGTCTGCAGTTATGAACAACAACATAGAACTTTGTGTGAACTACAAATGCTAAAGGACTCCTGGCAGAGTAAAAGGATTTCACATCATCCTCCAGGGAGAGACATCATCATGAATGCCTCTCTCACTTGTGGTAGTTGCTAGGAACTCTCCAACGTTGTTGGAGTTAACCTGTGTCTATAATGAAGATGAAGGAAATACCTCAGAAAAGGAAGACTGAAGAGAAATGAGAAAGGCCCATCCATCACATGTGTTAAATGTTATTGTTTCCTCATCTTTTAAGGAAGGGGAAGGAGTTTGTGGGTCAATGATTTTCTGGTATAGGCCATGATATACTGGTGATGATCCATTGAGTCTCACTTAAGCTGTAGTTCCTAATTTATGTCTGCTTCTCAAAGAGGATGAAAACATTGTGCCCCTTTTGTAAGAGGACAAATGTGTCAGCTATTCTACGTGTGAGGGCATATGTATGAGCATATACTCTACAGAAATGGACAGTGTTATAGTCCCACGAATGAAGTGCAAATTCTGACAAGAATCAGGGACAGAGCAAAATTGGTTCACTGAGTCCACTGTAGGGGAGCCATAAGCAAGTCACTCTAGTTTGATCTTATAGTCTGTCAGGTAGATTAAGACCTAATGTGGGCCTCTTCTGAGGGTGTAAGAATGTCAGTCCCCATGGTAATACCAAAGTCCCATTCATCAGTTTTGCTAGGTTTTAGGCCTCGATCAATCTTAAGGCATTGGAAAGAATTTGTGGTTCATAGGATTGCTGTGCAATGCCATTGCAATCTTGTTGTGATCTACTGAAGCTTCCTTCTATGGTGGTTTCTGGTTTCTATCTGCTTCTCCTAGAGGAGAAATGCCTGGATCCCATTTTGTAAGATGGAAAATTAGTGATATCTTCCTTTGTAGATGGCATATGTGTGTATATACAATCTGCAAGAATAGATAGTGTTATAGGCCCTTGAGTGAAATGAAAGGGCAGAAAAGATCCATAGACAGAGCAAGATGGCTCCACAAAACCCTCTGGATACGAAGGATCATTCAGAACTCCCTCAGTTATAGACTCTGTTTGTGTCCCACCAGTAGAGAGAGAAGTATCCTGTGACTTTTTTGATAAAATGGGAGAGTCTAGAGACCCAGATGTTCCAAAATAATGTTCAAGTGCCATTTATCTTTTGCTTTGGATGTTAGGTCTCTCTAAGTTCTTAAGGCATTCAAGGGAGGTTGTCGGTCATCAGATTTCTGGCCTGAGTAATTTTCATCAGAATGTGATCTATTGAGGCTTCGTTATGCAGGGACTGCGTGTTGAATTCTGGTTTTCACACAAGAGAATGGCCTGGGGTTTTCACACAAGAGAATTATAGAGGGAGAAGTTGTAAGATCTTTGACCTGAGAGCATCTATGTGTGAAAATCCAATCTACATTTATGGACTGTGTTGTTGGTCCTTGGTTGAACCACACAGGCTGTACTAATCAGGGACAGAGCAAAATTGGGCCAGAGCACCCACTGAAGGTGAGGCATTATCCAGAAATTCTCACTCAATTTTGGATGATGTTAAAGCCCCTCTAGAAGATCTTGAAGTAACTATGGCCTCTTAGGAGGATTCAGGAATGTCTACAGCATCAGATGTCTCCATTATAATATCAGTGTCCCATTTATAAGAAGTGATTGCTGTTAGATCTCCCTCAGATTTTAAGGCAGTGCAAGGAGTCTTCTGTTTGTATTTTTGAAACTCTAGGCAATTATGCCCAGATTTTGATGTACTGAGACTTCCTCTTGCTGTAGTTTCATGTTTCTCCTTCCTTGTTCTAGTTCAGGAAACCTTCATCCCCACTTTTAAAGAGAGAGTTTGAGTAATATCTTCATCCAGGTAGGGCATATGTGTGCATGTCTAATCTTCAGGAATGGAAAGTGTTACAGGACCTTGAGTGAACTACAAGGCCCCAAAATAACAGGAGCCAAATCAATATAAATCCAGAAACCCCTCTGAAGGAGTGCAATCATCCAAATAAGCTATAACACACTTGGACAGTGCTTATGCTTCATCAGTGGAGATAGAAGTAATCTACTCCTGTTCTGAAAATACTGGAATGTTTAGAGATCCATATCTACTAAGAACAATGTCTAAGTCCCCTTCATCTTTTATATTGGATGTTAGGGCTTCCTCAGCTGTTAAAGCAGAGGTGGAAGGTTTTGGGTCATTGGATTTATGCTCTGAGGAATTGGCATCACTATGTGAACTACAGAGTCTTTCTTGTTCTGTGTCGGCTTGTTGAATACTGCTTTTCATAGAATAGGAGGACATGGGGATCGTTTTGAAAGACAAAGAGGTTGTCAAATTTCCACCTGAGAGGAACTATGTGTGAACTTCCAATCTACAGGTGTGGACAGTGTTTTAGGCCCATGAGTGAGGTGCAAAGGCTAAGGAGATTAAGGGAAAGTGCAAGTTTGGTCCAGGAACCCCTCTGCATGGAGTCTTCAGCCAGAACTACTCCCTTACTTGTGAATGATGGTAAAACCTCTCCAGGACAGCTGGAATAACCTGGGCCTCTACTGAGGAAGAAGGAATGTCTGTCCCCATGGAAAAACCAATATCCCATTCAGCAGATATGCTAGGTTTTACACCACCTTCATCTCTTAAGTTAGTGCAGGTAGTGTGTGAGCCATAGGAATTGCTGTGCAATGCATTATGGTTTGGTTTTTATGTACTAAGGCTTCCTAATACTGTGGTTTCCTATTTTAATCTGCTTATCCTTGAGGAGGAACATATTGAACCCAATTTGTATGATGGACAAAATGTGATCCCTTACTCTGGGAAAGGCATATATGTGTATGTTCAGTCTGCAGGTGTAGATAGTGTTACAGGCACTTGAGTTATCTGAAAGGGCAGAAAAGATCCAGGGACAGAGCAAAATAGATCCTTAGACCACTCTGAAGGTGAGGGATTATTCAGAATGGCCTCACATATGAACTGTGTTTGGGCCCATCAATGGAGATGGAAGCAACCTGTTTCTGTTCTGAGAGTATTGGAAGGTCTAGAGACCCAGATGTACCAAGAACAATGTTAAAGTCCTATTCAACTTTGTGTTGGATGTTAGGCCTCCCTCAGATGTTAAGGAATTGGGAGGAGGTTGTTGTCCATAGGATTTCTTGCCTTAGCAATTGTCATCAGGATGTGAACTATTCAGGCTTCCTTGTGCAGTGGCTGCCTATTGAATTCTGGATGTAGGAGAAGAGGGTGGCCTAGGGTCCTCTTTTATAAAGGGATAATATATCAGCTTTTCATCCTGAGCAGGCATATTTATGAACATCGACTCTACAGGTATGGACTGTCTTGTTGGTCCTGCAAAAGGAGTGATCCATTTCATTTCTTGCCCTGTCTCTGCTCTTTGTGGAGCTTGAAGTGCCCATAATGTCTGTAGATACTTCAGGGACTGCATTATAGTACTATATGTCTGCACATTCACAGTGAGTGTATGTGACCCCCTGCAATTCCTGCTGGTCCAAATATGAGACTCTGCACCGCAAAATGGGGAGAAATTTTGGCAGCTTTTGTTGAGGTGGCAAATCCTTCAGGGCTTTATTGTTTGTCAAATACTCCAGGCTTTTGCCTGGGGTGTACACCTCCTCCTGTGTGTCTTGTTTGCTGAAAATAGTCCATGGTATGAGAGACCACGAAGTGTGGTCAAAGGGCCACAGCCTAGTTGAGGCCAGTAGGTCTCTCTCAACTGGTGTAGCCAGGAAGTTTCTAAAGCAGTTGAGCAGAGAAAACTGTCTTAAGTTATTTAACCTCAGGCAAAGCATGTTGAAGGATGTTTCCCATGGCAACTGGCAGCAGAAATAGGGTAAGATTGCGTTTGTAGGAAGGTGTCTTTTCTTCCCAAAACCTGTGCACACTTTCGGCAGGACAAAACAACTGGAGTGGCAGTTGGCTTCAGGAATGGATCAAAGGTTCAGAGATTTGCTCTCGATCAGTGTCCTCTGCTGACAAGGGCAGTTCACCAGTGGAGCCAGTCCTCCAATGACAACTGGCTATTGGAAGACATTAAGCGATATTATTTGTGAGAACCTTTTTTCCCAAGACCTGTGCACAAGTCCCATGTTTGAAGTTCAGAACTGAATTGCCAGATGGGTTCAGGAAGTGATCAAAGTTCCAGAGGTATGCTCGTGGTCAGTGTTCTCTGCTGACTTTCTGTAGTTGTGCTTGCTATCAGTGTTCTCTGCTGGTGAGGGGAGTTGGACGATTTTGCCAAACCTGGCTGTTTAATGAAAAAGGATTCACAGACAACCAAGATCTGTAAATGAAAACAAATAGTTTGGACTTTCTATATGGTTTATGCCCAGTAGCCATTCTGGCGCTCTTTGATATTGGCCAAGACAAGTTGCTTAGGTAAAGAATGAAAAGTGAGTTGGCAAAGTTGCTGCATGTCTTTTATCACAATTGTTAACGGAAGAAGGAGGGGAATCTCTGAATATGAGGCCAGACCTATCTGGAAATAGAGTTCAAGGTAAGTCAGGACTGTGAAGACAATCTCTGCTGCAAAGCTAAATTAATGATGATGATGATGATTATGTTGTTGATGATGATGATGATGGAATGGATCCCTGGATACGGTACTTTTCCAAGACTCACGTAAAAAGCTGGCACCTGATTCACAGAGGCCATCTGTGTGTGCAGTGACTCTTAATGGGTCGAGGTAAAGTGAGTGGTGTTCTGCAAAGAACCATTTCTATGTCTGTCCAACTATGACATTAATTAAATTCACAATATTTGTATTAAAATACAGCATGGTATGGTTCTCCAGGTCAGATATTTGCTTTCCTGGGCAAAAATAGGACCTTAACATCTGATCTCATTTTGGTGTTCACCTCAGAGATTTTTCTGATTGCCAGTGTGTGGATATGTGTCCTTCTGAAAATAGTTTTGGAAAGGGAGCACCTGCAGCAGGACAAAATCTTCTAGATTTTGATTCTAGAGAATTCTAGAGAATATGTATAAATTGAGTTTCCCCACCTAAGATGAGCATTCACAGAAAAAACATGTTTGTTTGTAGACAGAATTTAAACCATTTGCAAAACAGGGGGCCAAAGCTGAAATTCAATGCTAGAAAGAAACTTTCAAGAACATAAATTGAGTAAAAAGACAGCATGATTTTCAAAAAAAAGGAAACCAGTTCCCAAAAAAATCATGGACTGCTCAAAATTATATATGTTTGGATTTCCTTTAAATTTATTTTTATAAATTCACACTTGCTTCATCTAATGTTTCCTTGAGGAAAAGCCAACCTAATTGAAGTTGTAGACTGGCTGAAAAGATGACTCAATGGTTTGAAGATTGGGAGTTCTTCCTTGGGACTTGGGATGAATTTCCTGTACCTATATTGTACCTCCAGTTGCAGACAATCCTATGTCTGCCTCTGGCAAACACTAGAACCAGGAAATTGTGTGCTCTACACACATGAATTTAGTTAAATATCTAAATACTAAAAATGTAAAACATGTTAATATATGTTTCTCACTAAGTTCAAAATTACACAAATATATTTTTTGGTATTTCTAAATAGTATGCCCATATGATTATTACAGGGTTTTCCATTAAAGAATCTTAGCATGTTCTGTTCAGTTTCAATTGCATTTATGTTAAATAAACCCTGTTGAATGGACAAATAAAAATGACATGGTATTGGTATTTGCTTGTCATGAGGGATGAGAAGGTTTTCTGGAGATATGAGGGAGAAATACACAGAGGAATCTTGAAAGGTCCAGAGAGAATCAATCCATGAGAGGTTGAGGGGTTTGAGAGAGGAAAAGGCAGGGATGAGAAACCTTGATGCCAGGAGCAAGCCAAGAGGTAAAGAGACCCCAATATCCAATGTGACTGTGCATATGAAAGAATCACAGGACAGGGAAAGGGAATTGGACCTCAGGTGTTGGAGTGGTGAAGAGTAGGGGTACAGCAGGCTATGGAGGCACATGTATTTAATCCCAGCACTCGGGAGGTAGAGGCAGCAGATCTCTGTGAGTTCAAGGCCAGCCTGGTCTCCAGTGAGTGTGCCAGGATAGGCTCCAATGCTACACAAAGAAACCCTGTCTCAAAAAACCAAAAAAAAAAAAAGAGAGAGAGAGAAAAGAGTAGCGGTACAATGAGGGAAGATCTGAGGATCCAGCACTCTGTTACAATGGAACAGGTATTAGAAATACTGAGAAAAACATTGGCCACCATCCCTTTTATTGAGTTGTATAGACACCTCAACCATTTATTCTTAAATTGTGTCTTCCCACATTTAAATTATGAATTCATCTGGTGGTTTCTTGTGGCAATTCTCCCACACAAATGAGGAGACATATGCTAGCTTGTTACAAGCAGGAGATTTGTTTGGATTTTACAAGAATTCTTAAGGCATTTCTAAGTAATTGGGCTTCACTCAGTCACTGTCCCTACAGGTTGAGGCCTGTTCATTGGACTGCACCCCTTTAGTCCATGAAGCAGTCCCATTTTAAAGGGACAAATTTTCAGTGAGGGTATGATGTCAGAATAAAATGCATTGGCAGATGTGTCTTAGAACATACATGAATCTGCTTATTTTTAGCCAGGATTTTAATATTAGAAATAACTGCAGTAATTACTACTTAGTAATGATTTCATATCAAAAGATAGCAATATCATTCTATGAATAAAAACTCTTTGAAAGAAACAGAGAAAAATTTCTGCAAATTTCCAGTCTGTTTTTGATCAAGGAGAGTAAAAGTACCATCGGCATTTTCTATATTGAACAAACAATTTAATCCACATTCAGGACATTATGGAATCTTATTAATATTTTCTTTAGTTGCAGTTTTATATTAGCAACTCTTGATTGAGTTTCATATTATTGAAACTGAAGAGCAAGACAACATGAGAAACCAGATGATTGATTTTGTGGAATTTTGAGTATATACTTAGGGATAGAAAGATTAAGTTTTACTTTGTGAAAAGTGTTAATAGTCCATAAAGGAAGTGATGTATAGATATTACTTAAGAGATGCACCACATTCTCGGCTTGAGTATTTTATTGCAATTTGCAAAATGTCGAATGTATTCAGGTGAGTATATTGGGGCCTGCAAATCCTACTTCTGTTTTATTGTTTTGAGTGCTATCTTGGTATTCATTAAGCATGAAAGCAAGGATTTTTAAGTAAAAAAAATAGAATTATTAGGTATGACTCTCAAAAAATAACTAAATGTTGTGTGTATCCACTTCAACATTTATTCTATTATTTTATCAGGCAAAATGAGAGGGAAACGTGATGCTAGCAATGAGGTAGTAGAGCAATGAATTATGATCAAGATTCAAAGGCCATCCGGAATCACACGAAAACATCTCTCAATAAAATCCAACAACATTTACTCAAATAAATAAGGATGCTGTGATTATTATATTTACCTTTATGATATTATGGTTATATAATATGGATCAGGTTATCAGATACACTTGGCTGAGCTAAAATTAAATGTATAGCAAAGCAAGTCCTTCATATATTTCTGTCACTTTTTCTGACAGTTGGAATACAGGCTTCCCCTCCCAAGAACACTAAAGAACTGCTGATGATTGAACCCAGGACTTCTTGCATTCTAGTCAATTAGAAATTAGCTGAGGTTCATTCTGTTAGTAATTGCGTTTTAGAGCTGGACCTGCTTCACAAAGTTGTAAATCGACAATACCAATTTCCTAATGCAACCAGAAAAATAATAATTCAGATTGACCATTTATATTGTGGTATATGTCTTATATTTGCTTTCACTAAGATCAAAGATTGGATACATTTGAAACTCTAAACACATACTACAAAACCTTTGGAATTTCTTTATATAAATTAAAAGTAAAATTAAAAACACTAAAAAAATCCTTGCATACTTATATCATCATTTTTATCTTGAAACATATCATTTTGTGATGTGTGTGTGTGTGTGTGTGTGTGTGTGTGTGTGTGTGTGTGTGTGTGTGATGTGGGTGTTTACATAGGAAGTTGCATTTTTCCCTCACAAAATGCTTTTTGTAACTCAACTGATGCCCCCTCCACAAACAAATCTAAAGACATAGCCTACAGTAACTATCTCCTTTCTCTTGTGATAATTGTTGATGTAACAATTTTTTTCTCGGTAACTTGGAGATATCCTATTTTCCATTTCTAACAAAAAATTAAAGATAACCTTCTTTTGCTGACCAGTTATTTTCCTGCATATACACTGAGAAAGAAATTGAATATTAAGGAATAATAGGTGACAATGGATGATAAGTATGGAAGTAGACAGAGATAGGAAAATAAATCTTGAAGATGGAGGTTTCTGCTCCTACCTGGACCCAATGCTGTTTTGTCCAAAGAAGCTCTCAGATGTTATATTAATTATTAAACATTTGAGCGATGGTTAGAGATTCCTATTGGCCAGCTCTGTTTCAATTATTAGCCCATTTCTATTAATAGATGTATTGCTATGAGGCTACGGCATACCCATTAACTGGAATGTTACTCTTTCTTCAGAATGGCATCTCTTGTCAGTCTCTCCCTCCTGTCTTCTCTGCAGCCTTCTCCTGGTCTGGTAGCACTGCCTACATTCCTGCTTAGATACTCAAACATCAGTGTTTTGTCCATCAACCAATAAGAGAGACAAATATACAGAACGACATATACCAACATCTACTCTTATGTCTCTAAAAAGTTTTTTTCTTTCTTTCCATTTTCAATGAATTTTTATTTGTTAGAAACAATCTTATTTTAAATACCAATCTCATTTGCTATCCATTCCATATTCACATACCAAACAACAATCCCCCCAACTAATGTCCTATATTCTGAGCAGGGACGGTGAGGCTTACATGGGGAATCACCAAAGTCTGTCACATCGTATGGGGCATGGTCTCAGCACACCCTCGATACCTAGAATGAGAGAGTATCCCTCCATAGGGAAGGGGCTCCAAAAGTCCATTCTTGTTCAAGGACTACACACTGGTTCTACTGTCAGAGGCTCATAGTGAGCCCACTTCGCCCAGCTGACAACCACATTAAGAAGTGCATATTTGGTACTATGATGGTTCACTGTTGTCAGAATGGGGTGGGTGAGCTACAACTTGGCCACCTCAGCTCTTTCTGATGTTTTTTTTCCAGCCAGGCATTGACATATTTGCTCAACATTCTTCCCATTCTGAAACTGAATTCCAGGAGGATCAGGTCATTATTTAGCTTTGTATGTATTCTTCTGCTTCCATCAGCTACTGGATGAAAGCTATAGGATGACATTTAAAGTAGCCATCAATCACATTATAGGGTAAGGGTATTGAAGTTAGCCTCTCCACTATTGCTTACAGTGTTAGTTCAGATTATCCTTGTGGAATACTGGACTTTTGCCTACTGATATATTTCTCTTTAAACCTATAAATAAGGTCTCTAGTAAAGTATTTCTTTTATTGCCCTCAACTATTCTTCCCCTTAATCAATCTTCCTGATCCCTCATTTTTCACTATCCCCTCCTTTCCTCCAATCCTCTATCTCCTACCTACTTCCTCCTTCCCCATGTTTCAGGAGCTCTTGTGCCTTTCCCCTTCTCTGAGGAAGCATGTATGTCCCTCTTAGTGTCCTACTCTTTCCTTGCTTCTCTGGAGGTGTGAATTGTAGGCTAGTTATCACCTGTTCTATGTCTAATATCCATACATTAGTGAGTACATAACATGTTTGTCTTTCTGTGTACCGGTTGCCTCACTCAGGGTGGTTTCTTCTGATTCTATCCATTTATTTCATTTTTTTCACTGAGTGTTTCTTCTTTGATTATTTGTGCCACACTTTCTTTATTCTTTAGACGAGGGACTTCTTGGTTATTTCCAGCTTCTTGCTATTAAAATACTGCTGTCATGAAAATCATTGTACAGATATCTGTGTTGTAATAATGTACATCCTTTGGGTATATGCAAAAGATTGGAATTGCTAGATGATGAATGTTCAGAGAAACTTCCATACTGACTTCCAAAATGGATGTACAATTTCCACTCCCAGTAGCAACAGAGAAGCATTCCCATTTCTCAACATCCTTTGCAGTATAAAATGTCCATGGTGTTTTTTTTTTTTTTCTGTAATCATTCTTGATGGTGTATGACATCTCAGAGTTGTTATGATTCACATTTCCCTGATGGCTAGGGATGTTGAGCAATACCACAAGTGTGTTTTAGATATATTGACCAAACTAATTTCCCAATGTATCAAAGAATTCAATCTAAGTCCAACCACACTGAACCACTTAGCAGAGTTATTGGGAGGTCACACTGAAAGAATTTGTGTAACAGACCACTTCCTGAGGAGAACAACTGTAGTATAGACATTCAGATTGACAAATCAATAGTGTGGCCTCCTAAAACTGAGGGGATTCTGTAAGACAAAAACATAGTCAATAGGACAACACAGCAGCTCACAGAATGCGAAAATATACTCACCAAACGCTAATGTTTCCAAGGCCTGATTTCTAAATTATACAAAAACTGAAAAAAAATGTCATTATAACACCAAATAATCCAATTAAAAAGTAGGGTAGACAACTAAATAGAGAATACACAATAGGGTTTTACTTCTTATAGAACAGAAAATCTACTAATAAACACTTAGAGCAGGTCCTTCGAAGACTATATTTAGTAAGATTGGGTACGGTCATGCTGTTTAACAGAACCAGGTACTTAGAAATGCCAAACTTTGGTAATAGGCTCATTTGGAGATTGAACTCCATTGTATGTTGACATTAAAAGATGTACAATGGCACATACATTAGGATATTAAAATCCTCAATTGCAAAATTACATCTCTGTTGCTACCTGTTTTTTGGTCTCATGATGTGGGCAGAGAGATTTCTGTCATATTTGCCTGGAAATACTTATGATCTGTCTGTTGCAATCTATTACATCTTAAATTCTAAACCAAATACACCCACTCATGACCTCATAATATATCCTCCTGGACTTAGGTAGAAGGCAAAAGTCTCTCTCTGGCTAAAAGTATTTTTACTTCAGCTTCCACAATGTAACCTACTGTGGCTTCCATCGACTACTCATGTAAGTAAATGCATCTTTATACCATTCCAACTGATTGATGACTACTTAGATATATCTCTTATGCTGCAGTTCCCAAAATGGTGACAACCCTAAATTTCTTGTACTGTTTCTGAAGGTTTGAGTCTTCCTGGTGTTTCAGTCAGGCATTGTGATACATTATTTGTTGTACTTTTATTTTTTGTTCCATTTATTATTTAAACTAGAAACAAGAATTTTTCATGTCAGTCCAAATTCCCTGTGCCTTCTTGCCTCTGCTGTCCCTGAATAATGCCCTAGATATCTCATAACACTTCTGCTACCAAGGGGGAGTGAGCTCTTCCAAGCAGGGTCCTCAGAATCTGTCATATTCTTTTGCATATTGCCTAGGCCATCACCAATAGTCTAGGTTGAAGAAGTATCATCGTATGTGGAATTGTATACCAAAGTTCCTTCCTAGGCTAGGGATAAGTACTGACCTACTACAAGGGGTCCCATAGATTTAAGAGGCCTCATCATTGACACCCATATTCATGGGATCTGGATCAGTTCCATGATATTTTCCCAGCAGTCAGTCTGGGTGCCAAGAGCTCCTGCTAGTTCAGGTCAGCTGTTTCTGGGGGTTTAACTAGATTTGTCTCATGCTATGTAACTGGATACTAGATCACTTGGGTATTTAATTGGGGGGGTCTGCTTCTACTTCAATTAACTACGAGATGAAGGCTCTCGGATGACATATAAGTTAGTCATCAATCCTTTATCAGGGCAGGGCATTTAAGGTAGCTTCTCCCCTGTTGCTTAGTTGTTTAGTTCTTGTAGATATCCAGACATTTCCTTAGTGCCTGATTTCTCTTTAAATCTGTAATTGCACCCTCTCTGATGATATCTCTTATTTTGTTCTCCTTTAGTCTTCCCCCTACACAACCAGAAGATTCTGTAAATCAAAGTACACAGTCAGCAATACAAAAAGACAGCCTACAAAATGGGAAAAATACTCACCAACCTGATATCCGACAGATGGCTGATCTCCAAATATACACATAAATCAAGAAGCTAGTTTCCAAAACAGCAAATAATCCAATTAAACATTTGGGTACAGAACTAAATAGAGAATTATTGATAGAGGAGTCAAAAATGGATGAAAGACACATAAAAATGTGCTCAATATCCTTAGCCATCAGGAAACCTTATTATCAAAACAATTTTTACCTTTTAATAAGATGTCATATTGCTAAACTATATAAGCTTGCTGTGGTGAGGCATGCAGGTAGGATTTGCTGAAGGAGGCAGAGGCAGGAGGATCAAATGTTCGAGGCCAGCCTGCGCTACACATTTTTTAGCCAGGTGTTGGTGGCGCACAGCTTTAATCCCATCACTAGGGAGGCAGAGGCTGGTAGATCTCTGTAAGTTAGAGGCCAGCCTGGTCTCCAGAGTGAGTGTCAGGATAGGCTCCAAAAGCTACACAGAGAAACCCTGTCTCCAGAAAAAAAAGACATGGGCCACCACAGCTCTGGTTGATGTGTTTGGACTAGAGACACAGAGTGCAGTGGACTAGCGACCAGTGCAGATGCAGCGAAAAACAATTTTTTGCAAGGCGTTGGTGGCTTACACCTTTAATCCCAGCGTTTGGGAGGCAGAGGCAGTCGGATCTCTGTGTGTTTGAGGCCAGCCTGGTCTCCAGAGCGAGTTCCAGGATCAGGGCTAAAATGGAGTATTTGTTTTCCACACAAAAAGATGTAGGAATATTATAATCATATAATAAACTAAAAGATAATTTTTAGTTTAAGTTTTAGTTAACTTTTCACAATAGAAGTGTGTGGACTTAACTTTAAGAGTAGAGGCCATAATAACCCAGACCATTTGGGATCCTAGTAAGGAAGAATTATGGAGGCTATAAACATCAAGGGACACTTGATGTGACTCTGTAGCTGGGCTATCAGTTCTCCACTGAGAATGTATGAAGGGGACACAGCAAAGTTCCTCCCTTGTACATTAACTCATATAGAATATTGGATTTTTATAATTTCCTTTTCTGCTAAATGTGCCCACCAAATGAAGTGGGAGGCTGTGTTTTCTGCTTTGTCCTGTTAAACAATTTTGGAGTTATTCACACCTGCCCTGGAATCTGTGGTGTTAACTGGGACCCATATTCTTTAAACCACCATAGGCTTTAATGACAGAAAACTCACCTCAATGCATGCTGATGTCTAAGGATGTACAATGGATATTGCTTTGTGAAGAGTAAAATATCCAATGATAACACTGTATTTAAGCTTCATTTGGATTCTTGGAACTATTATATGTGTTCAAAGAATTCAACAATATTTGTACATTGACATATCCCTTGACAAACATGCAGACACAGGCAACACCAAATATAGATAACAAAATTGGCACCCATGCTCACATATATTCCATTGTAAAAGCACCAAGAACTGATGCTTTTCTCTGGATTCCCAGTAGATTTGTTTGGTGAATAGATTTTATAACTCAAGAAGGCGTTTCCATTCCCTAAATCAGGAGCCTACAGAGGCAACTTGATTAATATTAAGATTTTTGGAGGGATATCTGGAAAAATACTACTACCTTTGTGGCAGGAGACATTATATATTCTTTCTATATAAACCTCAATCTATGAAAGCTCTATTGTTGACAATGTCCTGGATTCATTCGGATAATTTTGGAGATCTCAACAGGAGATTTTTTTATGTTAAATATCTGAAAAATTACTTATCTCTACATTTTGAGACAACATTCTTACTTGGTTTCAGTAAAAAATAGATGTCTATCCAGTGAATGGTAGTTTTATCTTTTCTGATCATTGGACTATAACATGTGTCAATCTCATATTCTTTTTAATTTCTGTGGGTGTGGGATTTGTACAAGTGACCACATTTTCATTTTTCGAACTTGGATAGCTCTAATACTAGATATAGCATACTACAATATAATAAGCAAGAATGATTTTTGGATGTCTTATGAATTATTTGATCTAGATGGATTTATCCCTCCTTGCCTTTTCCTCATATTTATTTAGTCAATTATTATCTTTTTTCTCTCTGCCCTCCTGGGGGAACAGAGATTTTTATAGGCATATTTTTTTAAATTAATAAATACATTTTTATTTATAAATTACTAATTTTATGTCTATAAAATTTTCTTTAGTTGCAATTAGAAACAATAATGCTAATAATAAGATATAAGCCATATTGTTTAAACATATAGTTAATAATATATTGTAGTATAATTTAAACAAAAATGTATATAACATATAACAAATTGTCCTATTCCAATAAGCAGACAATTTCTCCCATTCTCAGTAAGACTAATTTTCTTCCAGAAAGTTCTGTAGGATTGAAACTTCCTGGGTGTACCTTCATGTACAATGTCACAGATAGTGTTGGATATTTTAGCTTTTGGTTGAGTTTAGTTTTAACATTTTCAAATGTATATCAACCTGGAAAGGGCAAGATACAATGGGATGTTTGGATACACCCAAATCAAGGGGAAATAACAGTCATATTTTAAACTAAAAAATAAAAGCCAGCAAAAACTAAGAGTATAATAATTATACCCTCAACTCTAAGAAAAGTGAAAGAATAGTCATGATAGGTTGTACCACTGGATATGTAAAATGTTTTGATATAAAAAGCTAATGAATAGTTAGGGAAACTCAGGGGAGCTCATTAAAATGTGAAACATTTTTAGATTTCTGGTTTCTATATTTTCCACCAAGGATGAAGTAAGAAACTCCAGGAAACGTCTGAACTTACCCAGACACTATATGTAGACAACTGGAGTAATAAATTTTGTTTCTTGCTAATCATGGCTACCATTCCAAGTGTGAAATTGTGACTTATAACCTTTCTCCTTCAAGAATTCTATATTGTTGTATGCCTTGGGAAAGTACACAGTCCATCAGAGACCCAAACTTTACATATCCTTGAATTTCAATAGAAGAAAGAACCTTGACCATATATGTAGAAATTAGTCTTTACTATAGACTTTTATATTCTTTTACTAGGTTAAGTAGGACAGATATATCATTAGAGTAAAACATCTTCCACATGAATCTTAATCCAGTAAAATAATAGCTTGAAACAAGGTTATGGTAGCGTACATCTATATTCCCAGAGCTCAGGAGTTATAGGCACATCACTCTTGGTGAGTTTTAGAAAATCTTGGTCTAACGGAGATAGTTCTAGGAGAGCCTACAAAGCAACAGAAAAAAACTGTCTCTAAAAAACAAAAACAAAATAAAATAAAATAGAAGGAGCTTGAAGTCTTATAGAATGTATATAACAACAAAAACTCAACAATTGATGGATATTTCTGATATTACAGATAGTAGGAGATACTTGATTCTTAATACAATGTTGAGTTACTTTTCCAAAGGCATGCCTTCTATTATACAAAATTAAGCAGGAACAAGATGTATCACCAAGTGTGGAAACAAGTATTAATTCAAGTGAGGCCAAGAGAGCAGTGGTAAAGGGAAACTGTCTGGAATAAGAATGCTCAAACAGGCTTTGAAGTATAATAGCTACTGCTCCTATAAAGTTCTTATTGTGTGCTTTGTGCTAATTCATATTATCCCATTTAATCTTAATCAAATGTCACTCCTTTCCCTAGAAATTAGAACTGTGGTTTTGAGATGCCTTTTAATTTCGGTTACTAATTTAAAGACACATAATAAATTCAGAAGTAATGAATCAGACAGGCTAGACTGGGCACACAAAAACTCGTAGAAAGGATGGTGAAGACTTGCAGATGTGCAGACAAATGGAAACTCAGAATTCCAGAAATGATATGCAAAAAGAAGAAAGATAAAGAGATGGCATGAACAACACAGAGAAAAGGCCTGACTGCTTAAATAGGCGCTGCAAAAATGAACAAAATGGACAAAAGATGAATTGACTATTTTAATAGGCACTGCAAAATTTTTCTTTTAAATTTGTATGGTCTAATTTCAAATACCTATACATGGAACTTACAGATTTTATTATTGGCTCTGCTATGGTCTATATCTGATGCTATCCCCCATAATCAGTTTGTTGGATGAAGATAGTCATATGCTCCAACTTAAATCAGCAAAATTCAACTTTCTGTGTGTTTTCTGGTGTTGTGTATTTGTGTGTGTGTGTGTGTGTGTGTGTGTGTGTGTGTGCTTGCGCGCGCGTGTGCATGCGTGTGCAAGTACAGATCAGCCAGAGGAAGAGGTCAGGCGTCCTGTTCTCTATCACTCTCTACCTTATTGCCCTGAGAACCTGAAGTTCATCTAGCACGCAGCATATCCTAGTAATTTTTCTCTGTCGCCGACAGCACCGGCATTACTGGCTTAAGTCAGTTTTTACATGGGTACTAGGATTTAAACTCATGTTTTCGTGCTTTAGTAGCAAGTTCTCTTATCCACTGAAACATTTCTTTGTTTTCAGTTTTCATATCTACTGAACCATTTCTTTGGTACCAACAATCTTTAACATTGTAGATGCCAAGACAGTGAAAGACAGCTTTGAAAAACTGGTTGGGAAAGAGACTTAGGGAGTGGAGGAGAAATCTGAGGAAAGGCAGAGGAAAAGGAGGCAACAGCAAAAGAAAACTGATAATGCCTAACTTGACATAAGGTCTCCCAAGGCCTTCCTAGAGTCTTCATTTGAATCCCATCCTCTTGAACTTTGTGAGATAGCTCAGATAACTTAATAGTTTGAGGTTGCTGTATATTAAGTGGACATTGTAGTTAGAGTTATTTCAAAATAAAAAAGAATTTCCCTAGTAATCAAAAGAAGAATTTGGACAATGAATTTACAGAACCATATCTTCAATGTACTCTTGATTTAATACTTTGTTTCATTCACAGCATTAACTTCTCATCTTGCTGATCTCTGACAAAAATAAACTTTAGTTCACAGAATGTTAAAACATTAAATGATAAGAGTATAATCACTTTGGACATTTATCTATCTGTACTGTATACTACATGTTTAGATCATTAAGTAAATGTTCATAAGTTTAATGATTATGAGTAATTGAGACAATTAAGATTCAGCAATGTATTAAAGACTACATTTTGTATAACATTCAACTGTATATGTTGAGTTCAGCCAGGTAATTGTTCCTCTTTCCCATGTCATTACCCTCTAGTGAACCAGGAGCCAATTGCTACTTTGTGAGCATTTCTCCAGATACAAGAAAAATATTTTGTATGTTGTGGTTTTTCTAACAGGCTGTCATTCAATCATACTAATAAAATGGATAATAGTAACAGAAAAATTTCTAAGATTTCATCTGAAACTGATATTCAGTCATACGAAAATATAATATGGCCTGATGAAAGGTGGGGCCCTTTGTTCCTCTCTGTTCTGCTTCCATTGACGACAATTTTAAGCATTAGATGGTCTTGGATATGAAAGACCTTTGTGTTCTCAATATTAGGAAAATATGAGTAATTAGAGAAATGAGAGTAATTGACATTTATTAAATAGTTTGCTGCTTCATTTATTCTAAAACATAATCTCAGTTAAGGGTTATTTACAACTGTCTATTTAAAGATGTGGAAATGAAGGCTTGTGGAGGCTTTAAATTATGTAAGATATTCATGAGTTTTTTCTACTTTCTTTTATGAGGTGTATGCATGTATGTGACCTTGTGATTACTTGTTACTGTGTGTGTACAGGATGGACACTGACATCGTGTGTCTTCCTCTACCTCCTCCTATTGTTTTTTATTTGAATTAGAAACAAGATTGTTTTACATGACAATCTCAGTTCCCTTCTCCAACCCATCCTCCCCCAACATTCCCCCAAATAAAACCCTAACTATCACATGCCCTTTCTGCTCTGATGGGGGACATTCTTATGCAGGTCTTGTGCAGGTAACCACAGCTGTATCAGTTCATGGCCCATCATGTCCAGAAGAGAGCATTTCATAGCATTCCATAATATCCATCAGTTCTTTCATTCTTTTTGTAAAAATTATTTTATTTCATGTGCATTGGTGTTTTGACTGCATGTATGTATATCTGTGTACCATATGTGTGACATGCCCTTGGAGGCTACAAGAGGGCACTAGATCACTTAAAACTGGAGATAAAATGGCTGTAAGTTGTCATGGGTGTACTTGTACTGAATTCAGGTCCTTTTATAGAGTAAAAAATATTCTTAACTGCTGAGCCATTTCTCCAGTCCCATGTCTTTGTGCCTGCTCTGATTTTTGCTCAGACTAGGAAGTGAAGTCTATCTTGGGGTAGCAGGATAAGAGGGTGCACGACTCCTGTATGTTCGAATGTTCCTGTGATTCCAACCATGAGAAGTGGAGGCCTGAGGGTACAAGAATTGTGAGTTTTATCTTTTGTTGACTTTTATAGAGAGTCCCTGTCTGGAAAATAATTAATTATCAGAAGAATTGGGCACAGTGAGGTGTTGGGCATCTGTGCTGGGGATAGGGCTTTAACGACTAATCTGAGATGTAGACACCTAATGAGGGTACACGGCTCACAACATTTAGTTTGGCTTATCTGGGCAATATAGAGAAACATGTTTTTTCTTTCTTCATAGAAAAAGAAAGTTTGTTTAACCTGGCACAGTGGCGTGGCTGGCAGTACTTTTGGGGTCACAATCTCTTAAGCTTGCTTTTGGGAAATGGAGATGAGCCAGAATGAGATTCTCCAGTTTGAGTGTCTCAAAAGCGAGGCGGGGGAAGGAGGGAAGGGAAGGATAAGGAAGGGAGAGAGAGGGGGGCAGGATAGAGGAAGGAAGGAGAGGGAGGGAGAAAGGAAGAGTCAGAGAAAAGAAACTAAATATACCACATGGTGCCTGGCATTGTAGCAAGCAGTTGCTTGTGCCGTCAGAACTGGATGAAGGATGGGAAGGGTAAGAGAGAGGAATAAGTGGGGTGAAAGAATCTGGATGGAGGCAGAAGGGATGGGCCGGAAGGTGACACGTTTAGGAGGATAGTGAGCTTGAGCCCAGCTTAAGATATGCAGGGACACACTGTCCCTGCCCCTCGATCAAAAACTTAAACCCACCATAGTGCCATGACATGCAGAGTGGTGGCCTAGACTTAAATCTGTACTGAGAGATTGAGATAGTCAGGCAGAAGAACTCAAGTTTGCTACTTCCTGAGGTGTCTAAAGAAATCTCTCCTTAATATATTTCTTTGTCTTTAGTAAAGTGGCCTCATGAGATGGATGGACAGCGCAGTGGCGCCTTAGTGGAGACCTGAGTCCACAAATACCATGAGAATGGAACGCAGGTGAAGGGGTGGGGAGGGGGGGAAGGACTGGGGGTGGGGTTAGATATGGGAGTGGGTGTGACAGAGTGTTGGGTTAGTGTGGGTGTGGATTTAGGAAGGGGTAGTGTTGGGAGGAGTAGGGGGGTTACAGATGGGAGTGGTAGTGACAGGGTGGGGGTGGGGTAACCGTGGAGTGGGGTTAGGGATGGGAGTGGGCATGACAGGGTGGGGATGGTGTTAGAGGAAGTCATGGCCATGGCAGAGTGGGGGTGGTTTTAATTTTTTTTTTTTTTTAGGGCAAGGTGTTTCTAAATAGCCCCTGGAACCTGATTTATAGACAGGGATGGGACTAGAACTCAGAAATATGCCTGCCTGTGCCTCCCAATTGCTGTGATTAAAGGCATGTAGAAACCCTGTACCAAGAATTTCAGGCTTGAAACAATAATTAATAATAGTAATAATAGAAATCCGACAGAGTGTTTTGATGAGCAGTGTGTTGCCAGAGGATTGCAGACCCCACCCTGGGCAATGGGGAAAGCAAGATGACTTGAGGATGCCAACTTTGAGTCAGTTCTGGGTTATATATGAAATCACACCTTAAGAAAATAAACGGGGTATGTTAGCTAATTGGGCAGCATGGATCCATAGGAATGTTAATCAATGACCCATTGGTAGAGACAAGATGACACCAGTAGAGTGAGACTGAGCCCTCCACTGGGCTATATAAACTGTGCCTAATCACGTGGCATGAGGAGGAGGAGGAATGGAAGGACATAGACCTCTGGTGGACAGTGTGTTCTTATTGTCACTTTTCTGAGAAACTTTCTCAAAAAAGAAAAGCAGGGAGTGGGGAGTTGAATCAGGAAGCTGGCTTGGTTGTCTGCTGGTGAATGGTGATAACAGGAATCTAGGCCTTGGCTGTATAATGACTTTGTCTCAGAAGAGAAAAAAGGAGGAGCAAGGGAGGAAGGGTGAAAGGGAGAAGGCAGGGTGGTGAAGATGATATTACAGGGCTGCATACTGTATTCCTTGCCCTCTGTAGGAGGTAGTGGGTGGATGTCATCAACCAAGAAGTCCTGGCTGGCAGAGGAAGATGCAGTGTGAATGCAATAAAAATAGTGTCTCGTATTATACAATATCACCTTTAGTAAAATGTAGGATCTCACAAAAATGGTGAATTATAAAGAAAAAAAAAGGTTTTGCAATACTTAAAAAGTATCTTAACAGTGTGCTGGTTAAATTCGAGGGTAAGTAAAAACATTACAATTTGCAATTAGCAAGTGTTTCAAAACTAATTGTTAATTTTTTTTCATTTCCCAGATTTCTTGCTTTTTGAGAGTAAAAAATATGTTTTTGATACCCTACATAGCAGGTATATCTATTTATGTTAAATATACTGTCAAAAATTGTGGAATGAGTTCAGTTATTTTATTTGCCTTGCAAATAGAGTACATTTTTATTAACTTTTCCTCAATTACTTTATGAGTAGAGAAGTTTTGCATAAAATATATGTTTTGAATTATTTTATAATTTAATATATACTCTTTGTAAATTTGCAATGTTATAGAAAAGAAAACCCTGTTATATGTTGCAGTTTACAGTTTAATATAATATATTAATAATCTTACACTGCTGATTGTTGCTAGTTATTCTTATTTTTTTACACACGATTTGTCTTTTAGTGAGATAAGAGTGGTAATGTCCTAAATTTACAAGATTTGATTTTTTCTCCTTACACCCTCCATAGTTTTTACTTCACAAATGTTATTATTTGGCAATAAATATTACTGTGTTCACTTATGTGTGCTTACATGCATAGACTAGAAGTACACCTGAGGTATGGTTCATTAGAAGCTGTCCCCTATTTGTTTTTTGGGCCTTTCAGTGGGACCTGTGCCACACTGGGTACTAGACTCTCTGACACTCACAGGGATTCTCTTGTCTCTGTCTCCCCTGGTTTGGAATAATTTGTATTCACCACCATCCACTGTGGGTTTTGTTATGTGGGTTTTGGGGATTAAACTTTAAACAATGTACTGTCTACCCAGTATTAGAGTAGAAGTTCCTGAATGTTACAGAATTATTCTGATTTTGGGGATTCAACACTAAAGTTGTTCTTTTGTCTTTGTATGTTGGTTTATGGATTTCTCTATGCTGATCTGAACATATTGTGCTGTCTTTTGTTTTCATTTTTGTTTAGATTTCCACTCTCCTATTTTGTTTGCTTTGTATAAAGTCTTTCTTTTGTACCTGTAAAATTGTCGGTCTACAGAGAATAAAATTACTGTTTTGTTCTGTGAGTAAAATTTGAATGTATTTTATATAATCAGATCAATCCTATTTCCTCCCATTTATATGAAGTCTATGCTTTCAATCCTGTCTTATTCTTCTATTGCTTTGTATTATATTGCCATGTGTATCTGTAAGTTTTGCAGTCTCCATTCTTTATAGAAACTTAAACACACCTACATGCACACACATATATATTAAAAGTTTGCTGTTTTAAATTTTAGCATTTATCTCTGTATTTGTGCCATTGCAAATAATAATTGTCTTATATTTTCATAAATATTAGTTACTTCTCTCATTGCTTCAACTAAATAACAGACAAGAAATAAATTAAGGAAGTAGAGATTTAGAAAATGTTCAGAAAGCTTTGGTCCCACCTGGCAGAGAAAGCATAGCAGCAGGAACGTGCACATCATGGATAATGATATTGCATCTGCAACCAGGAAGGAGAGAGAGGTAAATGATAGTTTTCAGTGGACTTTGTATCCTCTTATTTGGTTTTTTTTTTTTTTTTGGTTCTTCATTTTTATCTTCAGTGTCTGTATTTGGTACATGCATTATGTGGGGTTTTACTTAGTGTATGGGTGCATGAGCCCGTATAATAAATACCTTCCTTTATCACTCTGAGCCTTCATTTTTTGTTTTAGATAGACTTCTTATTGAACTACAAACCCACTGTTACAACTATGCTTAATGGACAGCAAGCTCTTAATATCTGCCCATCTCCATCTGTCAATATAGAGATTACAGGTATGTACAGTAATTTCTAATATATTGTGTGGGTGGAATGGGTTTGAACTCATATCCTCATGCTATAACAGTAAGTGTTTTTTCCTGCTAGAACATCTTCTCAGCCCCATGTTTTCTAATTTTTAATTTATTTTTGGGACCCTAAACCCATAGAATGGTGCCATGTACATGAGGATAGGTCTTCTATCCTCAGTTTCACTGGGAATGCCTTCACAGACATGCCTAAAGGTGTGTAGGTGTCCTAGGAAACTCCAAATAACAGTGAAACTGACAATGAAGACAAATTATCATATCTTATTTACCTCTGTGTATATGCCCTTGAGTGCAAGTGGCTTCAGATTCTAGAAGAGGGAATCAGCTACCTTGGAATTGAGGTAGAGAACTCAGTGAGAGACCTGACATGGGACCTCAACTATGATTCACTTTAAGAGCCATACATACTTTAACAACTCACCTATCCCTCCAGATTCAATTTTCAGTTATAACTATTATTATTTAACTTTTTCTCATGATTTCTTCCTGCTCATTTATTGGTTGGATTAATTTTGCTTTGCCAGTATGTATACTAATATTTATACATGAGCCATATTTATGGAAGGGGTTTCCAGTATCAGCCAAAAAACTTACTAAGCATATTCTAAAAGAGCTACAGCAATTATATATTATTGTTTCTCCAAATTTGTTTTTCCATTTTTGTGTTCCTGGGTGTTTGTGTTTTAAAATAACATTCTTCCATTTGCCCAGTTATCTATCCATATTCCTATCTTGTTACCTCCCTGCCACTTTTAACCTTAGGCCTTTTGCTAAGGTTTTTCATGTACTTAATGAATGGAGGAATTTCCTGCATTTCTTCTGCCCCCGCTTCTCCTGTCCGTCTCTTTTTCCTTTCCCATAGTACTTCTGCTCCTTAAGGTCCTAAATATTACCTTCTCCCTCTGACACTTTAGCTCTCTCCTCCATCCCCTACTCCCTCCTTCTTTTCTGTTTTCCCTCCTAACACTCTTACCTTCCCTTTCTCTCTACAGCCTCTCCTCTTTTCTCTTTATCCCTCAACTCTTTTTCCATCTTCTATCATTTTGCTCCCCTCTCCCAAATCTTGCTTCTCTCCCTCTGCTCTTCCTCTCCCTCTGTCTCCACTCTCTTTGTTCCCTCTCTTTCCCAGTCCTTATTTTCCCTTCTCACCCTTCTTTTGCCTCCCTACCCTTACAGTCTTCATCTGCACCCTCAGCTGTCTTCTTTCTATTGCCTTCTCAACCTCTTCTCTTTACCTCCATTACTTTCCCTTCCTACTTCCTGTCCTTTTCCTCTCTTCTCCTCTCTCCTCCCCTTCTCCTCTCCCTCAGCCTGTAGACACCCTCTCCTGCCTCCTCCTTCCCTTTCCATTTATCATTCCTTACACCTCTCCTAACTTACTCTCTTTCCTCTATTTTTATTCCCGTCCTGCCCTATAGCGCAGATTTCTTTCCTCCTCCCCTCCTCTTCTTCTCCCCCTCCCTATTCTATTTATATACTCCCCCTTCCTATTTCTTCTCTCTCCACTCTATTCTCTCCCTCCCTTTCCCCTTCCTCCTCTTTCCTTCCATTTCCCCCTCTTCCCACTCGCAACTCCCTCCACTTTTTTCTCCCCCTTCCCATTTGCCTCTTTCAATTGCTCTTGTCCCTGCATACCTTTTCTTCTTCTCTCCCTCTGTCCATGCTCCAGTCACCTTCCCCTCCTAATCACCCACTTCCCATTACCCTCCTTTCCCCACCTGTTATATCCCATTGGCCCACCCCTCTCATTTCTCCCTCTCCTCTGTCCCTGGCAGTTTCCTTCCCTATACCATTTATCCACCTCCTTCCCCCATTTGCTTTTACTCCATTTCTCTCTCTATCTCCTGCCCTATCTCTCTTTCCCTTTCCCCCTCCCTCTGGTTCCTTTTTTTTCTTGCTTATCTTTCTTTTCCTCTTTCTTCATCTTTTCTTCTGCATCTCAGGTGAAACTTGTTATATCATTATTTTGGTGTGCCTTCTCTATTTTGTTTAGATTGGCTAAGCATTTGTCATTCATCCTTATCCTTTTATAGAAATATTTGTTTCATTGGTTCTTTTGAATTCTTGGTTCAAGTTTGATTTTTATTAGTGTTGGCTCATCATTCTTAGTATTCTAGGGTTTAAGATTCCTAACACACTGGTGAATCACACAGAAACAGCTGACCTGAACAAGCTGGAGAACATGGCCCTCAGTCTGCTGTCTGTGAGGCCATCAAAGGACTGATGCAGACCCCTAAATTTGCATGTGAACAAGGAGGACTCCATACCCTATGGGGCCTCTGTTAGTGGTTCAGTATTTCTCCATGGTATAAGAAGGGACTTTGAGAGCCCAGGGGGAGGGCCTAGTCCCAGCCCAGGATGATGTTGTGGAATTTGGGAAGTACCCATGTAGGGCCCTACCCTCTATGGGGAGGGGAGAGGGAGAGGGAGAAGGGATTGATATGTGAAATTATAATTTTGTAAAAATAAAAAATATTATGTAAAAAATATTATTCTCTGGATGAAAAAAAAAGATTCTGAACCCATGATAATGAGTTCTGATCTTTGTCATTTCTTTCTTACTAAGCATATTTGAGTTTTCTTGGACATTTTTATCACTTATTTGTATGTTTACTCATGGAATTAGCAGCCAGTCAAGTGTGCACATGTAATAACATTTTAATACATTTTAAGTATGTTTGGTTTCATTCCTACCACTCTTTGGGTAGGATTTTTGAACCCAATCCCAATTTTCATTGTGATGCACTGATTTTTCAAAATGTTTTATTTTTCTAATCTCTGTGTATATTTCCTGTAGTTTATTTATGTTCTGGCTTATACTTTTTTTAAATGCTGTGATAAATATAAATTAATTTAGTTAACTTATGTTTGCTAAGACTTGCTGTATATAAAATATGACTATCTTTTAGAAAAATCCTTAGGCTGCTGAGAAGAATGTCTTCTGCTCTTGTTCCTTGGAGTGATCTCTATATGTTAGCTCAGTTCATTTATTTATATGTAACTTGTTTCCTTGTTTTCCTTTTATTGTGATGACCTGTCTGCTGGTAATAATCATGTATTCAAATCACCCAATGTAATGTTGAAATCTGTTATCTTTTGTATAATACTGTTTGTTTTATAAAATTTGGTATGCCAATGTCACATAAATATATGATTGTGCCCTTGTTTTGTATTATACACGTTATCAATATGTAGTAACTTTCTTTGTCTCTTTAAAATATACTTTGTGGACTATCATATCAGTATGGTTATTATTGGTTTGCACATGTAATTTTAGCCTCTCTCATTGCCACTGAATTACATTTGCAGCAGATAATTAATAGCTTGATCTCCTTTATGCAATCTAATCTATCATTCCATGTCTTTTAATTGGAATGTCAGAAAATTAAGAGTCAGAATTATGTTAAGATATGTATTAATTGCAGTCAATTTGTTGTTTTTGCAATACTGTCATTTTTTTCTCTAGTCCTCATTTGATGATATTCTGTTGTAATGAAATTTATTCCTTCCAGTATTACCATTGTTACTATTGTATTTTGCCTTTAAAAATCCTTTCCCATATCATGATTTACTTTTTCAAGCTAGTTGTAAAGATGTATAAAGTGTTTCTCACATACTTAAGACTTTTCACCTCTTTTCTTGTTCTGGTCTTGGGAAAACTTTAATGTTTCTAACTTTTTGTTTTTGTGTGTTATTGTAGGATACATTGGAAGATGGTGTCCTAATTAGCTCTGGTTGTCTTTAGCTACATTAAATGCATCAGAAGACAGATAACTTGGAAGGTAAGGCTTCTTTTTATAATATTCCATATAACAACTCTTTAAAAATAGGATTAGATACCACTACTTAATTTCAACCATGAAGAAAGTGAATCATTTTAGGCTATGGTAGATCACAACAAAGTTTATGAGAAACCTTCTGCTGCTCATCCAGGCTTTTAGAATTCAAATTTTGTCCACATTCAGCAAAGTTTTGGCACTATTGCATAATTTACTTGAGGTGTAATGGCCCTTATGTAATTTTTATGAAACTTTTTATTCATTTTACATGCCAACCACAGTTCTCCTTCCCTCCACTTCTTCTTTGCCCCACACTGCTACCCATCCCACCCCATCCACTCCTCAGAATGGGTAAAGACACCCATGTGAGTCAACAAAGCCTAGCATATTCAATTGCGGCAGGGCCACATCTCTCTCCTGCATCCTGAACAAGGCATCCCACAAAAGGAGTGGTCCCCAAAATGGCAGCTCATGCACCAGAGTTAGATACTGGTCCCACTACAAAGGTTAATGCAAACAGATCAGGCTACACAACTATCACCCACTTGAAGAGATCTTAGATAGTTCCCACACAAGATTCCCAGCAATATCTCTAAATTTGATGAGGTCCCAGAATATCAGGTCAGATGTCTCTAGGTTTCCCATCATGATTTTGACACCCCTTCATAAAATCACTCTTTACTCTCTTTGACTGGATTTACTTAGCATGGCCTGGTGCTTGGATGTGGAATTGTGCATCTGCTTCCATCAGTTAGTCAATGATTCTATGATGACAGTTAGGTTAGTCACCAATCTGATTACAGGGGAAGGCCTGTTCAGGCACCCTCTCCACTATTGCTAGGAGTCTTCTCTTGGGTCATCCTTTGAGATTCCTGGGCATTTCCCTAACAACAGTTTTCTCACTAACATCATAAGAGCTCCCCATATCAAGATATCTTTTCCATTTCTCATGCTCCCCGTCCCTCACCCCAACTTCCCTATCCCCTTCCTGGCACCCCCTGGCCCCAGTTTCAGTTTCCCCAGGAGATCCCATCAATTTCCCCTTTCCAGAGCGACCCATATGTCTCTTTTAGAGTTTTCTTAGTTACCTTGCTCTTCTCTGGAGTAGTTAATTATGGTGTGTTTATCCTTTGCTTTACAGTTTCTATTATGTGGAATAACTTGAGTAGTTTTGGTATTAGCTCTTCTTGGAAATTCTGGGAGAATTCTGTGCTGAAATCATGTGGCCCTGGGCTTTTTTGGTTTGGAGTATTTTAATGACTGCTTCTATTTTCTTAAGGGTTATAGGTGTGTTTAAATTGTTTAACCTGACTTGATTTAATTTTAGTATGCTGTAACTATCCAGAAAATTGTTCATTTCTTTTACATTTCAGTCTTACAGAGTATGGATTTTTGACGTATGACCTGATGGATCTCTGTTGTTATGTCCCCCTTTTCGTTTCAGATTTTGTTAATTTGGATATTCTCTCTGCTTTTGGATTGTTTGGGTAGTGGTTTGTCTATCTTACTGGTTTTCTCAAAGATCCAACTCTGTGTTTCCTTCATTTTATGAATTTTTCTGTGTTTCAATTTTGTTGGTTTCTTCCCTGAGTTTTATTATTTTCTACTCCTCCTGGGTGAGTTTGCTTCTTTTGGAGCTAGAGCTTTTAGGTGTGCTGTTAAACTGCTATTGTGAGATTTCCCCAAATTCTTTATTTAGGCATTTAGTAATAACTTTCCACTTAGTACAGCTTTCATAATTTCCAATAAGTTTGATTATAAAGTATATTAATTTTCATTGAATTCTAAGAAGTGAGGCATAACTTCTCTATACTTTACTCTTTCATGTCTCTTATTTGACCCTTACAACCTTGTTTGCCTCTCTGCTGCTCTGATTCTTCAGTCAGATCTGCTTGATCACCACTTACATACATCGACTTAAGTAAAACCTAATTGATCACTACTTCTGAATTAACCTCTGTCTTCTGTATCAATGTCCTCCTTGTTATTTTGGAATCAGCCTATTGTGGGCCACTCATCATCTCTACCAATGTGCAGGTGAAATGTTCCTCTCTTCACCGATCTTTATCTGGACCTCCATACTCAAAAAGATTTACATTTCTAAAATACTTTGTTTATACCTTTTGAAAAGCATTTCTATCATTGACCTTCAAATTATAAGTTTGCTTACTATGATTTTATTATACTTCAACCCATCTTTGAGACTCTTGAAGAGACAGACTGATTCAGAAGTGATTATCAAGTAGGTGTGACTGAAGCAGAAGTGTAGTAGAGTTGCAAAATGTTGTACGAAAGTCAATTAGGTGTCTTGAAAAAGCATACATTTAGAGAACGTTTTATGGAATACAGAATTGCTATTCTAATTTGTATTAGTATCTGCAGCACCCAAATTGAGACCTAATATGTACTAACTGTTATTCAGCAAAAAAGATAATATAAAAACATTGATCAGTTTATTAATACAGTTAACAAGTGATGACATGAATGAGAAGGTTGATGCAGAGTATGGATATAGTCTACTATGTTGAGTGCAGTGTATACATATATGATTTTAAGGTTTATTAAGTGTGTGTGTGTACATTTGTGTGTGAATATGAGCAGGTACATGGAGGTCTGGTGTTGGTCCTTTACTACTTTGCTAGAAATAAATTTTTCTGCTGATATGTACCTAGCTGAGATTCCACCAGTTTCTGTGGATTCTCTTGCCTCCATCTCTCACATCCCCATAGGAGCAGTGGGATTATAGATGCTTATGTCAAATATCCAGGATTTACATGGAGACTGAGGTTTTGAAATCATGGCTTCATGCTTTTTCAGCAATAAGCTTTTATTCACTAATTCATCTCCCCAGCTCAGATATAACTATATGCAGATGAGTATACAGAAAGTCCAATGGTTCAGGGGAAGCTCATATCCCAGGAAGGAGAGGGGGGCAGCTGTCTGAAAAATTCACACAGAATTATGTTGAAAAATTGTATGGCAGGAGCTCCCTGAAGCTAGTCAGCCAGTCTAGGGTGGGTAAGTTGGTCTTGCATGTTTGAAGCCCAGGTTCCTCTGGAGTATTGTTCCTATGGAGTTTGTTGAAGAGAGGCTGCAAGACAAAAATTCCAAAGTAGTTTAGGGGCTTAGGGAAAAAAAGAGAAAAGTACCTAGCTGCTAGTGTGGTGACTCTGGCTTGAGACTTTCATCTAGTTCTGGCCTTTGCTGGTGGCTGAAAAGCCACAGGCAAGTGGCTTTTTGTGAATTTGTGACTTGAATTTGGGCACCAAGTGTAGCAATACTCCAATTGGACTTAATAATAAAAAGCCAGTGTCAGTGATAGCGTTAAATGCTGAGAGATCAGAGCAAAAACACAGCCACCTTACCTACTCAACTTCCCAGCCAAAAAGAGACCGAGCTCCTGTACTCTTTTGCCATACATTCCTCTCTCTGCCGAGTCCTGCCATCCTACTACCTGTCTGTCTGTACAAACCTCCAGACCTCTATGGCTAACTAGTGGCTAGCACTGCCCTCTGATCTTCTGGCAAGCTTTCTTTGTTAGTGTACAAACAAGTTATCACCACAGCTTTCCTTTATTTCTTGCCTCTAATTCATCATTTTTATCACAGAAAAATCTTATGAAAATGCTATAAATAACATTTCCTTTTTTCTAAATCTACATTTTTTGTCTTTCAATAAACTCTATTACCTTATCTCTATTAATATAGACACCCACTTTAAATAACACAGGTTCCTGTTTAGGTTCTTATTTCCATAACACAGGGAACTGTAATAGTCTGATGATCACTTATGATAAGGTCATGCTTTTATGAATTTGTTCAAGCTGTATTTCCCCTTAGAATGTACTTTTTTGTTCTCTAGTTGAAGTATTTTTAAACATCTCCCCTTTTATTCTCCTATCCCCATTTCCCACCCCTTCTCCAGCTCTCACCCGTGTTCTTGCTTTATTTCTTTGTGGTGATGAAGACAGAATCCAGGGACTTGTTTGAACTGTCTCCAGGTAATTTCATTACCTTCTATAAATTTTCAGATAGGAATTTTGATGTGATATTCAGGCTGACCTAGAACACACCCTATAATTCAGGCTGGCTTTGAACATGGGGGAGCCTATGGTTTAGCTGCCTGGGTAGTTGGGATTATAGGCTGTAGCCACCATATTCCATGTAAAGATTTCTCTGTTCTTAACCACTCAGGGTAAGGAAAACAACAAAATCTGATTCTGAGGATCATTCTTGTGAAATATGGTTTCCCTTGACTCACAGATGCCAATCAATGGTTCTTAACTGTTGTATCATTCTCGTGTTATTTATATTTATATATTCTGACTTGGTAAAAGTGTAGTCTGAATACCCTAAACAAATAGAAGAAAAAAAAATATTTTTATTTGAAGAACTTTGTTTTTCTAGAAAAGTAGAGCACATTGTGAGAAATAAGGCTTTTTGTCAGACCAGAATATCTTGAAAAAATGAATTGATGCATAAAATATGCTTTCAGTGAGATTCTATTTTTCCCCATGTCTACAGTACTGTTTCTTTTTTTTGGCAGTAGTTAGAAATTCCTTGTATATGAGTGGCTCTAGTAAACAATGCAAATAAAATCCATTTGCCCTCAATATTTTTTTCTAATTTAATTTTTTTATTACTTCAAGTTAGGGAACAAGCTTGTTTCACATGTAAATCCCTTCTTCCTCTCCATCCCCTCACTCCATCCCACCTACCCCACCCACAACCTAGCCCCCACCCCATCTACCCACCACTCCCCAGGCAGGGTAGGTCCCTCAACGGGGCTCTGCAAAGTCCACCAAATCGTGTGCTGGTCCTGGGCACTTACCCATGTGTCCAGTGTATCCCTTCATGTGGGCTGGGCTCTCAAAGTCCCTTCTTATAACAGGGAAAAATGCTAATCCACTTCCAGAGGCTCCTTGGAGTGCAGAGGCCTCCTTATTGACATCCATGTTCAGGGGGCTGGAACAGTCTTGCACTGGCCTCCCAGATAGCATCTGGGGTTGATGTGCTCTCCCTTGTTCAGGCCAACTGTTTCTGTGGGTTGCTCCAACCTGGTACAGACCCCTTCGATCTTCATTTCTCCCTCTCTTCAACTAAATTCCAGATTTCAGCTCAGTGTATTTCTGTGGATGTCTGTCTCTGCTTCCATCAGACACAGGTGAGGGCTCTAGGATCGCATAAAGTGTAGTCATCAATCTCATTTTGGGGGAAGGGCTTTTAGGTTATCCTCTCCACCATTGACTGGATTGTCAGATCGTGTCATCCTTGTAGGTCTCTGGAGATTTCCCAAGTTCCAGATCTCTTCTCAGACATATAGTGGCTCCCTCTAATATGGTATCTCTCATAATGCTCGTGCTCCTCTATTCTTCCCTCTACTCAATATTTCTGCTCCTCCATTTACTCTACTCTATTCCTCTTCTCGTTCTCTTATTGTGGCAGCACCCTGTCCCCTACCATCATATTCCCAATTAGTTCAGGAGTTCATGCCACTTCACAATCCTGGGGTCATTTATCCCTTAGAATCAATCATGTTTCCTAGTTTCTTTGGTGAAGAGGATTACAGGCTGGCAAACCTCTGCTCTATGTCTAAAATTCATATATGAATGAGTAAATACCATGTATGTCTTTTTTTGACTGAGTTACCTCACTCCGGATGGTTTCTTCTAGTTCCATCCATTTGCCTGCAAATTTCAAGATTCCATTGTTTTTTTCTGCTGAGTAGTACTCCATTGTATAAAGGTACCGCAGTTTCTCTATCCATTCTTCAGTTGAGGGGCATCTAGGTTGCTTCCAGGTTCTGGCTATTACAAACAATGCTGCTATGAACATTGTTGAAAATATGTCCTTGTTGTATGAACATGCACTATTTGGGTATATACCCAAAAGAGGAATGGCTGGATCTTGAGGTATAGTGATTCCCATTTTTCTGAGCAACTGCCATGTTACTATAAATCTTTTTGCCAAAAGCCGCCTGAACCGCACCGCCATGTGCAAGCTTTACGTCAGCCGCCCGCCCGAGTTAGGCCCAAATGAATACACAGAGAGACTTGTATTAGTTACAAAGCTGCTTGGCCAATGACTAGGATTCTCACTTGTTAGCTCAGTCTCAATTGCCATACATCTATATATTTTATGGGACTTATCTTATCGGATGCCTTATTGGTGTCCCTCCTTGCTGGTGAATCACATCCTGCTGCTGGAGCAGGAGCCGAGGGGAAAAGAAAGAGACACTACCTTTTTCCTCTTCTTAAATATGAGTCTCCTTTCTATGTTACTTCCTGTCTGGAAAACCACTTCTCTGCTACATTTCCCAGAATCCTCTTTGACTCCTAGTCCAGGCTAACCTGCTGTCTCATTGGCCAAGCAATTACTTTATTTATAAACATACACAGAAGTATTTCCCCCATCATCTCCTCTTTTCTGTGTAAATAAAAAGAAGGGTAACTTATCTTTTATAATAACTGAAGAAAACTATAACCATAACTATCTGTCTTCAACTCTATCAAAGACCACAGAAGGATAATATATAAACTCTAGAATTGACAGGACATCTTGCTACCTGGACAGTCACCCAAAGTTCCTCTGTAAAGTTGGGGCATCCATCTTCAGCCTATAGGCCACAGTGTGTCTAGCACACTCCTCCATTTTAACAGGAACCCTTCAGTTTTGTAAGTTTAGCAGTCATTTTGTTGTGGGTCCTGCATGTCCAGTTTATACAGCAACAAACAGTCCAGGCAAGAGCAGTTTCTTGCCCAAATGGCTAGTCTTGCCAAGTTGAAAGCAAATTCCATAACAAGTTTCTTCGGTGCCCATCCTCCTTTCTAACATAATTCGTGTGCCAGGAGCAGTTGTGTCTCAGTGCCAAGAAAAACCCTAAACCATTTAAATGCCATATTTCTGTAAGTCTTTGAAAGGTTTGATGAATACCTAACCATTTCAAATACATCTCTATATCTAGAAAACCTAACTAATCTAATTATAAGTTCTGACTGTTATAGGTAAAAGATCTGTATAAACACAATACCTAAACAAGAGGAGACATATACATATCACAAAATTGACCTTAAAGTTGTATCAATAATTGAAATCTATACCAATGCAAAGTATTCATTCCTATGTCCTATTCCCCTTTTCTTTCTTTAAAAGGAGATTGACTCTGCTCATTATCATTTATAACTAACCCCATTTAAATGAAAACAAATATTCATAAACATTGTTTGGGAATATGGGCATCTTTGGTATTTGGGTGGCTTGGAAATACCCATCCAGAGATTGAAATTTAGAATCAAGGTTTCGATTCATCTCTGCCATGAACTCGGTAGACATTTCCAGTTTGGTGACCCTGGTCTGTATCTCCTCCTGTAAGCTTTCAAACTCAGTTCTAAGTTCATTATAGTCCCTCTCACATTTCCCAGCCATTGATTTAGTGGCATTATCTGATTGGTGAAGCCTATTCTGGGTATTTTGTACCTTAGTAACAAAGGAATAGGAGAGAGAGCCTAGCTGAGTTTCTAAGCAACAGCATGTGGTCTCCAATGATTCACAGTCTGCTGCCTGCCTAGCCATTCAGGCACCATGGTCTGTAGCCTGTTTAGATTGTAGCATCCCTAAACTAGATTTCAGTTCCTGAATCTCATCACAGTCCTTTGCCCGATCAGTCTGTAAAGACTCTAAGATGGAGGATCTGTCTATTTTCATGTTGTTATAAATGTGCTGCACTTCAGCTTGAGTAGTAGACAGATCTGCCTGCATCGTTTAGAACATTGAACGAAGCCTATCATCAAGTTTTTGTTCTAACAGCTCAAGAAGAAATGAATAGGTAAGTTTTGATTCATTTAGAACCTGGCTACGTAAGGCTTGTATGTCCTGCAAGTGGATGGAGAAATCAGACTTCCTTCTGTTCCTGAGGAACAATGACACGTAAATCAATAAAGTCACAGCTAACAAGACATATAAGCCAATATTTTGCAAGTCAGCCTGCTCCTCCAGCAGTGAATGCATATAAGAATAAGATATGTTATACATGCCAAAATGCAAAGGAAATGGAGCCATATTTATTGGTAATTCCATTTCCGGGTGCAGTAACCATGTCTGGCCAGCAGGTGGCGCAGCCACATTTATCTACAGTAGGTTCGGACTCACAGAAAATTGCTTTTGCTGCTACAGAAATCTTTAGGACGTACCTGGTGGATATTTGTGTCAGGCAGGTGGCTGTGCACACAGGTAGAGTTGAAAAGCTGACCTGCCAGGGTCTGGGCCAGGAGACGGCAGCCGCAGGTGTAGACAGGCAGGCAGGAACAGGGGAATGGTAGCAGCGTGATGAGGCGGGTTGCTTTCCCTGTGAATGAAGGCTGAAAACCCTCTGCTGTGCATGCAAGCAGCTCCTGCATTCAGGCCCTAAGCACACACGTAGCTAAAGTGAGCGCACAGAACTCTCCAGGTGGCCAGGGAACCAGGCAAGACCAGGGAGCCCGCCAAGGCCGGGACCGGGTCTCCTGCTGGCGGGCCGGCGGGAGGGACACACACAGGAGTCAGAAGTCTGGGCGGGGCGGGGTGGAGAGGGCAGAGGGATGAGACACGGCGGCGGTGCAGGGTGGAGAGGCGCTGGTGGCCGTGCGGTGGAAGCACACACAGTGGCTTCAGCTGTGCCCGCCAAGTGCCTTAGCTGTGCTCACCGACGCTCTGTGTGGGAGTGCTGAGGGCAACCATGGGAGGCAGGATTCGAGCAGGTGGGAAGGACCAATATTGGCTGAGCAGGGAGTGGGGGAGACAGGTGGGCTGGAAGGACTGATACCAGCTGCGTGGGAGGGAGAAGCAGTATGGGTAACTCACTGTGGAGATGTCGCGGCAGGGTGCTCCCTGCCGTTCCTGGGCTAGGCTGCCTTTCCTGGCTGTAGCAGTAGCAGCAGAGCCCCAGTGGGCTCCTCCCGGTCATGGGGTCATTGGGCGCCAACTGAAGATTAAGGGTTGGAGCGTGCACCAAAGATGAACTGTGATCCAGGAGTGTGAAGTCTCTTTATTCAAGAAAACACCAGGGCAAGATGCAGACCAGAGCAAGGTTACAGGAAACCAGCAAGCACAGCCAGAAAAAAAGGGCTAGGGTCTTCTGGTGCAGCCCTTAAGAAACTCCCTTATGTCACAACAGATTTCCTTCACCACGCCCTTATGGGCGAGTCCTGGTCCACCTGGCACCTGTCCCATGATTATTGAGCGGGGCTATGGTGTCTCCCTACAGTGGTCCATGGGTATTGTTTCTGTCCAGTTGCCCCAATTACTATCGTCTTTGTATTTTTTAGCTTTCCCAATGGTTGTTTCATCACAGAGTGCTCAGCCCCTGTGTCCACTGAATAGTCCATGGGGGTCCCCTCCACAGTTAGGGTTACCGTAGGCTCAGGGAGGGATTCTGAGCCCCTACCCCACTATTCATTTTCTTCTAGGGCCAGTACCTTAGGGGCCCTTTCTTTTTTCTTTGGGCACTCTCTTGCCCAGTGTCCTCTCTCTTTACAGTAAGCACAGTAATCTTTATCAAAAAGGTGCCTTTGTCCATCATTGCTCACCCTTGGTCTCCTGTTGCCCAGGTCCCCTATCTGTCTAGGTCCTGTCTTTTCCTTTTCTCTTACCACTGCGGCCAAAATTCTAGTCAAATTTCTTTCTTGTCTACGATCTTTCCAGTTCTCTCTTTCCTCTGCCTCTTGCTTCTCTCTTTCTCGCTTCTCCTCCTCAGTCTCCCACTTATGAAACACTTTTTCTGCTTTCTTCACCAAATCCTGCAAGGTATAATCTTGCAGCCCTTCTAGCCATTGTGCCTTTTTCTTTAATGTCTGATGCTGATTGCCCTACAAAAGCCATAGCTATCGCTGCTCGCTGACCTTCAGAGGTTGGGTCAAAGTGAGTATAACACCTGTAAGCCTCCATTAAACGTTCAAGAACACAGATGGTGGTTCAACGGGCCCTTGGAGAACCTCTCTTACTTTAGTCAAATTAGTGGGTCGTCTAGCGGCCCCTCTGAGACCTGCCATGAGAGCTTGGCGGTAGACAGTCAGCTGCTCCCTACCTGCACCTGTGTTGAAATCCCAATCAAGCCGGTTAAGGGGAAACTCAGCATCTATTTCATTTGGAAGCCTGGTCAGTGCCCCATTTGCTCCAGGAACACTTTTCCAGGCCTCCAACAGGATCCTATCTTTCTCTTCAGTAGTGAAGAGGACCTGTAAAAGCTGCTGGCAGTCGTCCCAAGTGGGTCGATTGGAGAACATTAAGGACTCCATCAATCCCATCAGGCTGGCGGGATTCTCTGTTTTGGAGGGTTGGTTAGTTTTCCAGTTGTAGAGATCAGCAGTGGAAAAAGGCCAATATCGGAGGGGTTGAAGGTTGGGTTGGTCTGCTGGAGGTCCATAGGCACGCAGCGGCAGCGCCACTGTCGAATCTGGTCCTCCAGGACACTGTGAAGGGCACTGAGTGTGACATCTTCAGGTGCCTGTCACAGGCCATCCCCCTGCGCCGCCACTGGAACCAGAATGAGGTATCTGGGGTGTCGGGTAAGGAGGTGGTGGAGTGTTCGGCCACTCAGGGGGCTCCTCTATCTCGGGATAGATTTTAGAAGGAGCCAAAGGTTGATTCTGGGGCAGAGCTTTAGGTTGCAGTTTGTTCTCCGACTTTCAGAGAGCCAGGGCTCGTGAGCCTGGCCTCTGTCCTCACACCCAGGGTTTTACCCAAGGTGGGGGGTTCTGGACCAAATCCTGCCATACAGTAATGTATGACTGTTGATCAGGATGGGATCCCAGTCCTTCCTGAAATACAATGGTTTTAACTTCAAGAATAATGGTTAGGACAAAAGTGCCCTCTGGAGGCCAGCCAACATCAAGCATCAGCCATTCTGAGGAGCAAAATATCTGCCATGTTTTTTTCTTAATCTCAACTAACAAATTGTGACCTCTTGTCCTAACTTCAGTCCAATGATCCATAGTCAAACTTAGGGGAGTCGTTAGAGTCTGTCCCATCGTCAAAGTCAAAACATAAACAAAGACACACAGCCAAACCTAAGAGATGTCTGTCTCCACCTAAACAGACAAAACCACTCCAGAAACCCAAGACACACAGACAAAAAACAGATGTCTGTCTTTACCTAGACAGACAAAACCACTCCAGAAATACAGACTGCTGGGAGGGCAGATAATTTCCCCAATCCATGAACTACCGTACCCTCACCAGCTCCCAGACGGGAATTTTCCAAGCGTCCCTGGAGTTCCCACAGACTTCCTGGAACGTCTTCCAGGGTGACAGTCGGTGACCTTCCTAGTATGTCTACTAATCACACACTGTCTCCTCCCTAGACCAGAGCTCTTGTCTCTTCACAAGACACGAGCAACTACAAAGCTTAGAACCAGATTTCAGACAAAACCACTCCAGTACAATAACACAAAGACACAGACAAGACAGACAATATGTCTTAGATCCAAGTGGATCTTTGGAGACAAGGGTGTTCGCAAATCCCAGGACAAGTCCCCAAATGTAAGGCCTCCCCCTGAAAGGGAAGATCCTCACTCAAGTCTCCGGATGATGTGTCCTCCCAAGAACTCACGAGACACTGTCCTTGTTGCAATCACACGAGGTTTATTGACAGGTGCCAGCGCGCTGGGGCTGAGACTCATATCCCATGCAGGGGTAGAGGAGTTTCAACACCAAATGGCTGGGAATAGGGGTTTTTAAAGGAAGAAACCACAACCCAAAATGCCAAGAATACCAGTGAGGGAAGAAACCCCAACCCAAAATACCAAAAATACCAGTGAAGGGTCCCAAGGGAAATCACAAGGGGAAACTCCCTATTCTGTAAAATTGTCTGTAAGATTCTAATCTAACTTTTTATGGCTAGCCTTTTCCTGGAACAGAGTTGCTAAACCAGCTAGCCACCCTATATCCTAGGCCTTATTTTGTCTGCTGAGGGGCTCTTCTTTATCCTGGACTTTCATAAGTTTATGTCTGGGCTGGTCGAACATCCCTCAAGCTCTGCTTACAGTATGGGGACAGACTTCATTTCCTATTTCCAAGCAGATTGCATAGATGTTAAAGCAGACCTGCAGAAAATTAACAGGAGTATACATGGAGGGAGACATCTCTCTGTTGTCATTGACAGTGTCTTCTTTCCAAATGTTTCTATGATTCTTTCTCTACCTGTGCTTCCCTCTTTCATTATTGTAGCAAATACAGTGTTCATCATATGGCCTTGGGAGAGACTCATGGGTCTTTCTCTCTAGAAGATCCTGAGCTCATAGGTACTACAGACCATTATTGATTCTTTCAACATTATTATGGTCTTTTTCCCTTGTACAAATTAGTAGTTAAACATCATGTTCTAAATATAAAAATCATTTCCCTCCAAAATATGGATGGTCAATAATGAGCAGCAGTATTTAGCCTTTGGATCTATTGAGGCCAATACAAAACAGCTCTACAAGGAAGTGCCATGAACTCAGATGCTATGATGGATGTGAACCAGGTGGGCAGAGTGAAAAACAAGAAGTGAGCTTGTGGCTCAATTTATGAAGACATACCCTCTGGTAAAAAAATTTTCAATAACTAACGACACAGCGGCATGATAGAACATTATCCTGGGATGTGCAGATCCAAGCTCTGGGAAGAAAGAAAGGAAAACATTTGAGTGTGTGGCCTACTTTTTTGCATTCAGGTGACACAAAAGGATGCTGGCTCCCTGGGAGCAGCCTTCCTGTTTGTGTAGTTCACTGCTGTGTCCCTGGCACTAAGGACTGCTTTAACCAACAACATACAGTAAGTGTTTCTTGGTTCTTGCATATATAATTGAAATAGTCAAATAAAGCACTTTCATGGGTTTAATTCATCTTTTAGAAGAGCCATTTACAGTCCATGTTGCAGAAAGCATTATTTAATTCCCTTTTCCCCTAACATGAACTTGCTTCTTCTTCTGGCCATCCCTAACTCCATTAAAATCCTGAAACTGTCTCATTCCAGCCAGTATGGCTTCTTCCTATTGTCCTTGGCTCTGTGTGTTCTGATGCTGTCTTCTTTCTTGAAGAGTGATCAACAAACTAAAACAACAGAAATCAGAACACACAGCATCTGTAGGCTCTCTAGATGGATTAATCCTGGAGCTACACTCATATCTTTTGAACTCTGAACCTTTTGCTTTGTAGTAGGACTTGAAAATACTCATGATTCCGGTGGCCAGTGAGATGGCTCAGGAGGTAAAGGTGATTTCTGCCAGTTGTCCTCTGACCTCCATGAGCTTGCTGTGGTACATGTGAATCAACATACATACACACAAAGTTGCACACACCAAAAAACACATGTTATAATTTTTTTAAGTTCTGTAGATTCTAACATTGACATATGATCAATTAGATAAATTACCTAGATTTGGAGGGATGGTGTATATCTGGATTCAGTGTGTTAGCATTATAGCAGACATCCATTCAAGGTGTCCTTAAATTGTTCTAAGAAGGCCTGGCCAATAATATATAGCATGAAGGCATTTGTTTAGATTTGATGGTGGTATTATAGTTACACTTTCTAAATCTCACTCATTAGATACACAGAGTATTGCAGTTAGGTGTTATGCCTCAGGTTGTCTTTCATAGAAACAAGAAGGGGTGTTAAGGTTGGGTTTCTACTAGTTCATGTGTTTAAAATTTTCTATTTCCCCAAAAATTAGTGTTAACGCTGAGAGTAACACATTTAAACACAGCACTGATGGTGATATCATCAACTAGTCTAATCTAGTTAGTTGCTAAGAGAGATCCTACTGATCAAACAAGAATATATAGTCATCCACCACCTGCCTTTGTAGGGGGATGGTATCTAAAAGTTAGTAATTGTCCCAGCTTATGTAAGATTATGGGGGTCTGTGAGCATGGGACAAGGAAGCAGACACAGACCCTAGCTCGTCATCCCAAGAAGCTGGATTTGAATAGAGAAGCAAAGGAAGAGCAGAGCATCTCAAGAGAGGGAAGGGGATGGTGGACATGTCCCCTCGGGAGATGATCGAATAATGCAGAGCCGGCATCAGCTGGGGAATTCTGCCTCTGGCTTTCCAGTTCTTCAGATCCGAGTCATGCTGACTTCTGATGCTGTGTGAGGCTGTGGATGTTTAGCTAGGAAGTACCCGGAAGATGGCATGGAGGCATTACACCCGGGCTGTGAGGCCTGTGAGTTCCGTAAACCAGAGAGGAGAAGAATGTAGGAATGTGGTTCAAATAACTTTGGCTTCCACAGAAGGTAGATGACAGCTATGTCCCTAATACTGGTCAGATGAGACAGAAAGCTGAAGTAAAGGGAGAAAAACCAAAGCCATCCTCACACTAACAAAAAATCGTAATAATCCCAGGTCTGTATACACAACACTGAACTTGTACTTACTTAAAAATAAACAGATGCTACTCATCAATAACACAGGATTAAGTCTCACATGTACATAAGCCACCTGAGCCACAGCCGTATTTTTCTGCTTTAGACCAGAACATAGCAGACATTTTCCACACCATTTGAATTCTAAGGGAAGAATAAAACAACAACAAACAAAACAGAGAGACAAAGCAGGAAGAGTGGACAATGCACCACATGTTTGAATTGACTTTGCATGAGGGCAGTTTATAAAGAGCCAAAAGAAAAGTAGACCAAGCCCTGTCTGCATCTTCTCGTTGCTCTTGACCATGACTACTTATAAAATCATTCAGAACCATATTTCCTGACATTCATCAAGACTTCAGAAATGGCCAATCTGTATTTTCATGTATGATTTTGTAACTAGAGAATAACTTCAGGTTCTGTATTAGTCAGGGTTCCCTAGAGTCCCTGAATTTATGGAATGAATTTCTATCTATCTATCTATCTATCTATCTATCTATCTATCTATCTATCTATTCATCTATCTATCTAATCATCTGTCTATATATGTAAATATGCATATATATGTGTATATATGGGAAATTATTGGAATTACTTAGAAGCTGCAGTCTAACAGTGGCTAGTTGTGATGGGAAGTCCAAGAATCTAGCTGTTCCTCAGGCCCAGGAAGTCAGATATCTCAGCTGGTCCTCAGTATATGCTGGAATGTTGAAGAAGTATTCCCCCAATGCCAGTAAGGAAATGGATGTGTTGACAAGGCAAAGGCAAGCAGATGGAGAACAAACCGTTCCCTCTTCCATTGGTCTAATGTATGCTTCCAGCAAAAGGTGTGCCTTCCAGCCTCCATGTCTGGATTAAATGTATGTTGTCTTCTTGCCTCAAGATTCAGACCACAAGTGGGTCCTCCATTTGTTTCTGGGTTATAGTTCATTTCAGATATATTCAAGTTGACGACCACCAATAGCCATCACAGGGACCATGAGGGTAGACTGAATTGTAATTCAGGGATGAATCATTCAAAACATTGATTTCCTCACTGTCCTGGGAGACAGCATCAACCCTCTTGAAGGCACCACAAACACCACAGAGTCCCTGCCTTGTGTGCCAAGTCAGTGAGTGGCTGTGACTCTGGAGCCCGAGAAAACTTGCTTCTGAATGATGATGAATATAGCTGCATAGGTTCTACATAACAGTACAGGCTTCAGAGGTCAGGCCAGGCCAGGCTCGGTGCCTCCTATGAGATGGTCAGCCAATAAGTACTAAGTGAAGAATCTTGGTTAAAAGGAGAAATTATGTGTGTACTTGGTCAGCAATTGATGAATTCAGTTGCCCTTTGATTATATTTCAGTCATCTAAACCTTGAGAACCCATCATTGTCTCTCTCTCTCCCCCTTGTCCCCTACCACCCAAGAAGAGACTAATATTAACTACTAAAAAGAAATCTAGGCACCAGGTTAAATATACTCTCCATGTGAAGATGATGTGATTTGAAAGCAACTTTTCCTTTCAAGTGAAAATAGTTGGTTGATTCGTTTCATGCTTTTCTTAAACAAAAATACCCTCCTCTCCAAATGCCACAGACCCAGTATGTGTGGCTAGCAGCTCTTGTGGGGCCAGCCTGTGAATTCATGAGGCAGAGGGAGGGTACCTCCAGCAGGTGGCTATGTTCTATTGGTGTCAGAAAGACTATAAGTCATGAATATTATGTGCAGCAGAAAGAATGGCTCTCCAAGGAGGCACCCATACTGAGGTTTTGGAACTGTAACTATGTTTCATTTCATGGAAGGGGGCAACTTGACAGATGGAAGAAGTTTATAGACCTGGAGAGAGATGGATTTCACTGGATTACTGGTGTGGGCCTCCTCTAAACACACAGATCCTTAACAGCTTAACATTTCTCAGCAGACATGAGAAGACATGGAAGGAGAAACTGGAGATGCCGGATATGAGCAGGGCTCCATCTGCTGCTGTTGGTTTGAAGATGGGGGGTGACTGGAGCCAAGAGAGTCTCCCCACTGAAAGCCCAGAAGAGTTGGGTCCACAACCCTGTATGCACAGAGACTGAAATCTTGCAATGTCTAACCAACCCTGGACTTCTCCGCAGGAGCCCACAGATAAGAGCCCCGCCAATGGGACTTTGGGTTCAGACTTGGAAAGAAGATCCGTGTCCATTATCTGGACATCCGACTTATAGAATGGGGAGTGATATACTGATACTGTCTCTAAGTCTGTGATAATTTGTTAAAGGGCCAGTAAAATAGAATCAGTATGCAATCCTGAAAAATGGAGGGGGTGTCCTGGGGGACCTGGAAGGTAGACCCCTTACTGAAATGAGAGAACATAGGAGACACAGAAAGTGATCTAAACATTTGGAAATACATTTGAAAAGGAAGTTGTGGGGATGCTGATGGTACTGTGGTTATATGTGTGAATATGTGCATGAAAAAGTGTGTAAAGCAACGATCACAAAGCAGAGCATCAGGGGCTGTCAAAATGGTTCAGAGGATAAAGTAACTTGTCTTCAAGCCTAGAGAACCTGAGCTTGAGTCCCATGGAACTCAGAGGGTAGGAGGAGAGAACTGACTTCCACAAGTTATCCTCTGATCTCCATGTATGTACACAAACATGCACACAGACACACACAATTATACAAATCTATAAGTATGATAAAGAAAAAACTTGAGGTTTGCTCTGTCAGGTGGTTAATTTATGGGTCACCTTTCTTAATTTTGTCAAAGTTTAATTTTAGCCTTTGTCAGCTTGTTTCTGGTGGTTCCTCTAATCTAGAATATAGTGTTGATCTTTTTTTAAAAAAGATTTATTTTATATTAGTTGCATGAGTGTTTTGCCTTAATGTATGTCTGTGTATTGTGTGGAGAGAGAGCATCAGATATCTTAGAATTTGAGTCACAGGTGGTTGCGAGCTACATGTAGTTGCTGGGACTCAAACTTGGGCTCTATGCACTAGCAGAAAGGGCTCCTGACCTCTAAGTACCTCTCCAGTTTGGTCTTGACTGTTAAGATCAGAATTACCTAGTGGTTCATCTGAATTTCAGGTTGTTTAAAAGAACCATTACTTAAATCTAAGAAGGAACTTCAGCCTCTCTTAGGAAGAGGGTCCCATCTCAGAGGGTCACCAGGCCAGATTCAGCAGGTCTCACCCAGAGTATTTGCATCTCAGTCTGTGGAAATGAATCTTCAGGGAGGCTTGCAACAGACAGCAGCCGCCTCTCTTTTGGCAATCTGCCTCCTCTCCAGCACTGCTCCAGCAGCTGTTTCCACTGTCGGCAGCTTCCCACTCCTATCTCTGATTCCCCAAGTTTGCCAGGACTGAGACGCACACACACTTGCTCTCTCTACCTCCCATGGACAGAAAAGTGTTATCCCTCACGGGGGTGGGGGTCCGGTGGTGGCTAGGTGGTAGAGGGGTAGTGCACTAACTACCTTAGTGAATATCTGCTTTTTCACAGACCAGTCACCCACAATGACCTTGTCTGAACTCACCTCAGAAACGTTGTATCTATTTTATGTTGCTGGGGGGGGGGTCTAGTCTGCCACCAGATGATCTGTCAAGGTCAGAAGCCAAGGGCAAATGTTTCAGAATAGGATGATGACATGATAACATTTATATTTGAAAAAGTAAGGAGCAATTTTCCCACCAAGGAAAGAGAATAGAGTGTTTACTGGAAAGATGTCCGCACGCTGAATCCCCTGGATGTCCTGATGGCGGGAGTTGAGGAGAGAGTGGCAGGCTTCTGGAACATTTGTTTGGTGAAAGGAGGAGAAACTACTGCTGGATACCTCAGTCTCTTTCTTTCCCCCTCCCTCTTCACTCATCATACTGTGCATGACTGAACACCTAAAATGTTTCAAAGGTAAACATTTTGACTAAAATTATCCAACTCTACAACAAAAATCATTCAATTTTCATTAAAATGGCATATTCCAGAACAAATTCCTTTAAGTCATTTTAATTCTTAATCTGTGTTCTCTGCACGTCATTCAACCCATTCCCAATATTTTCCATTTTAATTTTCATTAGAATCCATTATTCTTCTTGTACATTTTTGCAATAAATATTTTATTTATTGATTGCTTTGGTTTCTAAAAAGTCCTGGTAGGTCACAACTATTGCTAAATGAGTTTTTACGTGTGGGCTTATATTTCTATTCTGCCAATGATTTATTCTATTAGAAATGACTCCTGAATTTTATCATTTGGATGATTTATCAGGCTACTTTCACTGTTTTATTTTCTGCCGCTAATGTGGTTATCTAGTGAATGAAAAACTGATCATTCATATTCCCATCACAGCTACTCTATGAACACAATAGAGAGTGATATGGGATTGCAGTATTGTCAAAGTTCTTTGCCTGCATCAGGATGCCTTCTCTATCTCCCATGCAGTTTTTCCATCCCAGCATTCCTCTCTCCTTAGGCTGTACTGCTTACCATCCTTGACAGTCTCTGGATTTCACTAATTGATTTCCAGGTTGTAGGAGATCCCTCTTTAGGTGTCATTTGGATGAATAACCTGCAGGTTTGACAAGTTTTTCATTCAATTAATCTTGGTTGATCTTTCACACAGGGACTAGGTCCAAGATTCCGCAGGAGTTATAAATAGGTATGTTTGGAACAATATAAGATTACTCAAGGCCATCTGGCATGTTGTCTGCTGGCTCCTATAAACTCAGCAGGTCAGAATGTATTCAGAGTTGAAACTAGTAGAGCCACAACATCCTGCTCACTCAGAAACTGTGGCTGGATTCTAAGAAGCTGTAAAGAAAGTGAAATTCAGGTGTCGCTTGAGCTGTAGGGATGATGGGCTAGCGTTCCAAAGGGGGCATATCACCCTAGCAAACACTACAGCCACCACGATGCATTTACAGACAAGTAATTGGGAGAGTAAATGAATGGCAGAGCCTTGGACACAGTTTTGCAGGTTTCCTCAATGTTTATTTTGTTCAATGTGTGCTATTTTTTAAGAATTTACTGTTTATAATCACCAACGTGCCATTTTGAGTCTTCATCTTCTGCCAGCAAAGGCTTTCCAAACTTTGAATGTGTGCCTTATTTCTTGACAGGTTTTTTAAAAACAGGGTAACTTCCTCTACATGGCGTAAAGCTCAGGGAAGGAACAGAAATGGCACCTGTCAGAAGGTCATGGCTGTGTGGTCAAAGCCTTTGCTGTGATCAAGGCAAAATAACAAGCAGAATGGGGGCCAGCTGAGGCTGTGGGGAGCCCAAGCTGCACTTAAGAAATATGTGTGATATTATTCCATGTTCCCAAAACAGAGTATCAGTGTGCAGCTGGGTGTACAGGTCTAGAACACACAGCTGTGCTTTTTGCCTTTTAATCTTCGAAACCACGGTGTTTGTATTGCAAATATCCAGAGCACAGACTACCCCCTCTTCCCCAGGTAAGTTCCACATCCACTGGCAGACTCTGGCAGATGCAGATGCAGACAAACAAACAGAGCCCAAACAACCATACTGGATACATACAGACATGTTGTTAGTCACTATTTCCCAAACATTGTAGTACAAGCACCATCAGCATTTACTTCACATTGAAGTCACTGATATTGTGGACATGGTTTAAGGGTTATTGGAGGATGTATATTGGTCCTGTGCAAATTACTGTGTAGTTTTAGGTAAGGGTCCTGGCCATCTGCAGATTTTGACCTCTAGATACTGAGGGTGTGGAGAACATTATTCTTTAAGCCTTGTTCTTTTTTATTAGAAACAAGCTTGATTTACATGTCAATCCCAGTTCCCTCTCCCTCCCCTCCTCCCCAGCCCCCCACAAACCCCCTATCCCATCCCTTTTCTGCTCCCCAGGGAGGGTAAGACCTTCCATGGGGGATCTTCAAAGTCTGTCATATCATTTGGAGCATGGCCTAGACCCTCCCCTGTGTGTCTTGGCTGAGAGAGTATCCCTCTATGTGGAATGGGCTCCCAAAGTCCATTCATATACTAGTGATAAGTACTGATACACTACCAGAGGCCGTATAGATTGCTGAGGCCTCCTCACTGACATCCATGTTCAGGGGGTCTGGAACAGTCCTATGCTGTTTTCCCAGCTATCAGTCTGGGGTCCATGAGCTCCCCCTTGTTCAGGTAAACTGTTTATTTGGGTTTCTACAGCCTGGTCTTGACGCCTTTGCTCATCACTCTGCCCTCTCTGCAACTGAATTCCTGGAGTTCAGCTCAGTGTTTAGCTGTGGGTGCCTACTTCTGCTTCCATCAGCTGCTGGATGAAGGCTCTAGGATGGTATATAAGGTAGTCATCGATCTCATTATAGGGGAAGGACATTTAAGGTAGCCTTTCCACTATTGTTAAGCCTTGTTCGTGCCCTCACTTAACCATAACTACAAAAGCTGTTTGTGGGCTATTGGGATTTCTGCTTAACTGATGACATGCAGACAAAATAACTTGTACAAAGTTGCACAGGCATCATTAGCTTTTGTCAGCATCTTGCTTTTCAGCATGTTGGCAGTCCTATCTGGCTTGTGATCTCTGTCTCCGATCTAATACTATTGTGATGCTAAATCTTCATCAGCTAGTCTTATTATTTGTCTTAAATAATGAATTCTATAAAGCTAACTTGGAGGTCTTGGACCCTGACATGGGTACAGTCCAATGTAGTATGTTGTGATAATATTTGGAGGTAAGATGTTTGGAATGTGATAGGTCATGAAGGTAGGACTATCATGTATGTAGTGAGCACCTGCCTCCTAATGAAAAGTACTAGTTAATAAACCATGATCATTTTTTTCAGTAAAAGCTGTTCGTCCATGGACACTTACCAAAACATGAAGTCTCACTTTGAGACAGTCATGCACACATTTGTACCTACCAAAATCACTGCACAAACCCTATCACTTAGAAATCATATTCAGTTGGTTCTAGTCCCTAAGATTGTCTTACTATTAGAAAGAATTAAAACCTCTATTGGTTTCAACTCTGGGTGAATTAATTAATTAAAAAGTCCAAACTAATTCTCTTCTCTTTCTCCTTTCTAATAACCTCATCCCTGAAACTCTGAGGGAAAATGCGCACCTTTCTGCCCACCTCATCAAGTGATCCATGCCAACTGCTTGCATAGTAGAAAAGTCAGATGGTTAGCCGGACTGGAGGCTGCTGTTCTTGGCACATTAGTCACAGTAGGCTAACTGCTGTAAAAAATAGCCCCCACTATCTAACAGCTCAGTGCCCTCAAAGTTTCTTTGTCACCCATTGTCAGGTTGGCAAAGGGCAAAAGGTGCTGGGACATGGATCTTAAGATGGCCAAGGGAGAGAAAGAGGGAAGACATGAGGGGGAGATGGGTAGGAATGGTTTGGGGTGTTTGGGGTTGATGTTGGGGTGGAGGTGTGGATGTGGTGTGTGTGTGGGGGGTGCCCAGGGAAAGTATTTCCTGAGTCCTAATAGAAACAGGATACATATCATGACTACTCATACTCTAAGAGTCTAAAAGTATCCCAATTGTCACAGAGGAAGGCTACAAGACCTTGTATTTAAGTCACTGTGAAATACATAAGTATGATTCTGAGAAAGGAAAAGCAAAAAGAAAAGACCTCCTAGTAAAACCATACTTTCCCAAATACTTCAACTAATTTTGTTCCATAAAAAGGCAGTTTGACCATGTTATGGTCATCGTTTGTTTCTACGGTGTTTTTCTGTAATTTCTTGGTAGCTTCAGGATCATATATGAGGTACATCAAGCCACAGAAATCTTCTACATGCAGAAATATCTTCTCAGAAGTGACACCATCTAGGTTTAATGAATGAGGGCAAAATGTGATTCTATTGAGTGTGACCTCTGGTAAGATCATGCCCCTGTAATTGTCCTGTGTTTTCAGGGGTCCTGTGGATAACATTTCAGAGATACATGATCAAGGATGGACTTGTAACTACTCACCTGGGAAAAGTAGACAGAGACTTTCAACACTCACTACCCCTCCTTAGTAGACCAGTTGGTTTTAAATTCCAAACACAAAGGGGTATTTTTAGCATCAGATCTGTAAAGCACATTGTACCCAAGATGGGATTTGAGTGAACTCCAACATAGAAAAGTCATTTTACAATCTGAGCTGTGTCACATGGGGAAATGTGTTAAATAACACTTTCTTTTCCAAAAGGATTGTATCTTGTATAATGAAATTCCTACCTCAATTTTTTTTCTTTTTATTTAAAAAATTATCTCCTGCTACAACTGCCATATCTTAACTCTAGCTAGACTCACTGAAATCACATTCCCATGGAAGATTCCTTTGTCTTTTGATCTTTGCTTTAACAGGACTCTCTAACCAGTACCCTTTGGTGTCTGCCATAGTGTTCATATCAAGACCACATTCATCAAAATTTACTTATGTGAAGAGGCCCAGCACAACACAGACTGCCCTGAGATGGTCACCCTTTGCTTGCTGTTCTTGGCCTCGCAGGTGCTTGTCAATGGGCCCATGGCACCTAATAGGATTGCTTGAATATGGGGTTCAAATAGTCTGTCTAAAAAGCAGGTCCTAGAATATCATAATGAGACAACTAGGAACAGCAGTTCTGGGGCCAGCTCCTGTACACCCAATCAAAGCACAGTTTTCCTTGGCTCTATCCTTCTGTAATCACCACTGAAATCAACTCAGATGAACTGCTTAAGGATGAATGCATCTATTTTTAGTGTTATTTCTTTCCCTTAGTTAATCTTTATTGTTTTGAGAGCTTAGGCTTCTGTCTTCAATTTACAGTTTTTTTTTTTTTTTTTCAGTTGAAGGACACTAAAGGTAAAATACAGAACCCAAGGAGAAAGAGACATCATTGTATTCTGGAAACTAAAGCCATTCAAAGTTAAAGGTCCTTGGTATACCTGTCTGTTCACACCAGGGTATCTGTACCAAACAGGGAACAGGCATTTGGTAGTGTTGTTTCAAGTGGAATTGTTATAATAAGAAGAAACAGCATAGAAGAGATACCTCCCCAACATATTTTAAAATTCTTATAAATAAGTACAATTTGTTTAATTATGCTTTTTCTTTAGGCCACAAAATTGTAAAGTGAAATTGTATTGTCTGGCGGTAGCCTGGGGCTGGGTTCCAATTCTGCTTGATAACCCACTTGTTTTGTCTTCATTGGACAATGTCCCTTCTCCACATTGTAAATCTTGGATTCTGAATACAATCAGTATGCTCTATGCCCGAGAGACTGATGGCATGACCTCATCATGGAAGCAATTTCCAGGTACAATACAAGCACATGACCATATTCAGAAATGGCTTCCCTATAACTATTGTAAACTAGTTTCATTTGAAAGGGGCCTTTTAAAGACAATTGTAAGCTCATTCTGTCTGTCACATTTGCTTGTGATGCAAATGATGGTCCAGCATGTGGAGCAACTGTGAGGGTGACTAAGTCAGTGGGGAGGGATCAGGCAATTTTGAATGAGGCCTTTCCTGCCCCAGGTGGACTTCCTTGGGTTTCAGACGTCAGCAGACTGGAGAGACTTGTTGGATTCCACAGCCCTGTGTGATGTAACCCCTTGCTTTTATTTTGAACTTGCCCCTATGAGTCAGATCCAAAGGTAACTTGTATACCTTTGGCGATGCCATTTCTTCACCTCATGGGAGTGAGAAAGTTTCTATTCACTCTATTCACTCAGACACTCCTTAAAAGTTAGGAAAATTCTCTCCATCTATGGTCTATATCACTTGCTGGATGGCTATAACAAACCATTTGCCCATATGAATTCATACCAGTTGTGACAGCATGCACAAGACCTCCACTGGTTCAGACTGGACAAAATCACAACATGGAGAGAGGAGGGGAGCATGAAGTCCCACTCCTACCTGATATGCTATTGGCAGTTAATTGCTAATGTGAAAGGGAGGTGGGTTCAGTTTTCTCTGAGGGTGCAGTCCCTGGTAGGCTGACTACCCTCCAGTGAAGCCACACATGCAAGAGATTGTGATCAGTATATACTATACTAGATGGGTTAAAAAAAGAGGACAAAATGTTGGGTGGGTAGGGAAAAGAAGGGCATGAATGTGTAAACAGTAGGGTTAGGGAGTAAATGTGATAAAAAATATTGTATAGCATTGTCAGGGAACTAACAAAAACTTAAAGGAGTAGGGTCTATAGAGAGATTTAGAGCACACAGGGCTCTTGCAGGATGCTTGAGTTTAGTTCCCAGCACCAAAGTCACACAGCTCACAACTACCTGTAATTCCAGCTGCAAGGGATTTGATGTCCCCTTCTGGCTTCCAAGGGCATCTATACTCATCTTGACAGCCCTCACATACAATTACAATTTTGAAATAATAAAGATAAGTCTTTAAAAAGGAACAGAATTTGTACAAGTTTGGTGAAAAAGTAAAAAAAATAAATAGCAGGATGAATACTTAAAAAACACACAAACAGATGAAAACGTCATTCATGGTCAGAGATTCTGTAAGCTGACATAGAGGTGGACTGATAGGAAATGGGAATTAGTTTTAAAGCATTTTAGAAAACACAAAGAAGACAGTAAACAAATTCAGTGGTATTCATTCTTTCTAGTAGATGATACAAATTAAAGAAGCAATGCAGTGTTCTTCAATCTCTTGACTAAGAAAAGTATTTTTAAAAAATCTGTATATAGGACCAGGCCCAGCTGCATCAATGAGAATGCACACTACTCCACCTCTTTAAAAGTTAGTGTGATCTACTAAAGTAAGAAACAGTAAACAGTTTCAACAACCCTAGCCTGAGAGTTTGAGAGTTGTTAAATGGAGAAAGGAGGATGACAGTGAATGAGAAGATGACCATCGTTTGTGCATTTTTGTATGCCTGTTTGATAGACTAAGCAACTGCTACTCATGTGACTTCAATATCCATGTTTATTTATGTGTGAGCATGTGATCAGAATGAGTATGCAAGAGTATGTATGTCATTCAAGTCTCAGGGCTAATGAGCCTACTCCAGGGAGTTTTAGAACAGGTTCAGACAGTGTTCTTCATCCCCTGTGGACAGACTGCACACTTTACTTATGAGTTGGGGGAAGATGTAGATACTCAGATATTCACAAACTGAAGAGTTTTCATAAAGTGAACATAGAGTGATGAAAGAACAGATGTTATACTTAGGATGCAAAAATGTAATGACCTGAGAAACCTACATTAACCACCTTCTCTCTTCTCTTCAACCCAAGAAAGCATCGGTCTTGACCCTCATCTGACTTGTCAAAAGCACAGGTTACTTTGCTCATTTGAGGTGTCCATTCCTTTTTCATCAACAGAGCTTTGTTTTACATGTAAGTCTTCATGTGTGTGTTTATACTAAAAAGCATTTGTCTCTTGCTTTTTTTTTTCATCACCAGATTCACTTGTCAGATAAATGTTTATCTGGTTCTATTTCTGATAAAGTAGTTCTAGTTCCACTTTTTCCTGTGGCTACCTTCAGATTTCTCACTTGAGTTGTCAGCCTACTTTATTGAATAGGTCCTAGGAAAGTTGGGAGTGTCGATTACTGTATACTGTCTCTGGTTCCCTTCAAATCTTATCTCTTGGAAGTCCCAAAGGCCCAGCTGTCCCTGCCACTACGGGCTCAGCATGCAGGTCCACGTGGGACTAGGCCATATGGTCTCGGGAATTAAGCACAAAATTGCTGGAAAACTTTGCTAGTATATCCAGACCCATTATCTGTTTTTATAACTTTTGGCATTCCCATGTAAGCAATACATCTTAAACAGTGACTTATAACATGATTGGTGGCTTCTCCTGTTTGTGGAGTGGCACATTTTTAACTTGCCAAACTCTGTAACGTTAGTCACATCTATTACCCATAAATGGTTGGGGAGCAGGCCTTGAGGATTCATCCTTAAATTAGCCATAGGCATATTGTGGACCTATTGTTTGATGATTTGACCAGCAATCTCTCTGGTTAAGCCAAATTTCTTTCTTAGACTATTGTTATCATGATGAAGAAAGTTACAAGCCTGACGAGCTTTTTCTATTTGAGGCAAATTAACTGATTTTGTTAATCAGATAATTCATTCCATTTGGCCAGTAATCAGGGAAAGACCTATTTAATAGGTTCCCCGTGTGACCCATAAACATGATAATTCTCAGGTGAATAACATTTTGAATTTGTTCAAATCAATCTAATATTGCATACTATGTATGGAATTGTCTCTATTACCATAAGATCCTTGAAGACATAGTGACTGTCAGTATATAAATTAAATGAATTATTTACCAGGATTTAAAAGACCACTGTAACAGCTTGCAGTTTGATTATTTGAGCTGAAGCCAGAGCTGTCTGCTCTATCTATTTCTTTCTATTAAAAACCTATGTGAGTAACTCTCCCACTAGAACCATTGGTAAAAATTAACATAGCATATTTTTATAGGACTGCTTTTTACAATTTTGGAAATACAACAGGATGCATAGTGCAAATTGTAACAGTCTATGAGCTAGAAACTGATTATCAATTCTTCCTGAAAATTGAACAAAGGCAATCGCCCATGATTCATTGTTCTGAAACAACCAATTAAACTGTTGCTTAGCGTAGGAGATGTGTATCATACTTGGTTTTCTCCTAAAATACTTCTTAGAATCTATATGACATTTCTGTATCATGTAGGCTAATGCTTTAAAATAAGGGTTTGAAATATTTAGGCTGTTAAGATGGGTAGGTGCAACCATAGTAATGGTTCCTTCTACCATAAACCAGAAATTGGAGTGTACTTTGTGGGAGTACATAAGCTTCCCATAGTTTTGCATAGTCAATATATCTGATGATGCTGAATTGCCTCCTCTAATTATTGATCTTGTCTACCTTTCTAGTTACCTGTTTGGGTATATCTGGATCATTATCTCCTTATAGAATTTTACTTAAAGGATTTAAATCATCATTAGATGTCCCCCCAAAAAGTTACTTAACCAATGAATATTTTATAAATATTTCTAAAAAACTCATTTAAAGATTTTTAAACTATCTTTTCCAATTGCTATCTATTAAGCCTTAATTTCTTTAGAATATAACATACGTCTTTAACAATTATCTAGATTTATTTAGAGTTTTTTTTTTGAGTAGACTTTTCTAATCTAACTTTCGAGGCTGACAAGCTGATAAGATCTCATTTCCATGTTAGCTGACCTGTCAAGCTGTGAATCTAACAGGTTGGCTCTTTTTTGAAGCTTTTTACAAAACCTTTTTTAAAATCATGCATCTAGGAAGATCTGTATCCTCTCATCTGCCAAATTTTATAGAATCATCCATAGATTTCTCATGTCTCTAAGCTAATGCTATAGGATATTGCTAACTTTTTAATTGACTGTATCCTTGGCCTGAAATCAAATTTTTTCCTGCTAAGACATTGACTGACTGACTGGATGCTCTTTTTGACAATATTAAAGTGATTTTGATATTTTTTAAACAATATCCAAGGCAATGTAAATATCTCTAATCATATCCAAAGCAATTTAGGCATTCATTCATTCGCATTCATAAATTCACAATCACATCATGCATCCAGATGTGGTAACACCGTTCATTCATAACTTGCATATGTCTCACATTTCTCCTTTTGCCTAGGTTATGATCAGCTTGTAGAAAAGAAAAATCCCTAATTGAAATTTCTAACATAGTAGCTTATAATCAATCATTGAAATATGAGCATCCAAAATTTGAACAATTCTAAACTTAAATATGTTGCCTTTTCTTTTCTATAAGTCTCAAAAATAGTTTCTGTCTGGCTGTATCAATAATATTTATATATATTAATCAGCCATCAACCATGGCGGCATCTCCCAAGGCTGTAAGTTGCAGCCCCCAAGCTTGACTGCCTCTAAGAAATGCTGCCAGCAGTAAGTGGACCAGCGAGTCCCTCTCTGTGGGCAGCTTGCAAGTACCCCACTGTAGGTGAAGTAACTCTCCCAACCTTTTCCCAGGTCTTGGGATGGCAATGATTGGTACCTTACCTCCACCTGGAGAGAGCTTAAGTCTGGCTGTCTGCAGGACTCTCTTTGTCCCGGGCTGTCTTTCTGCCATGCGACAGCTTAACCATACTTTGGGTCCTGTCCCGAGAGTCCAGTCATTCAGGGTTCCAAAGTGGGGGGGCTGCCTGAAAGAGTCATGGGCAAGAGAAGGAAGGAGACCCTCTGGCGCAAAAGAGGGGACCAGAATCCATCTATGCTATTTTCAAGGCCTCGATTTATTGGGGCTTAGAGTGGGCTTATATAGCCCTGCAACAAGGAAATTAGGCAAGCAGGGGAATAGCAGGAAGGAACTTCTGGTATTTGCTGGGGCTGGAACATTCTTGAGGCATCTTCGAAACAGCAGGCAGAAAGGCCCCACACCTTTTCTTGGAACAGCAGTCGTTAGCAGTCCCACTTGGCCAAATTGTGTCTAATTACAGGTTACAGGAGGCTCACAGAGCTGGTTTTAAGCCTCAAACTTTAAAGGTCATAAAAATCTTACAAAGGTGGGCTTTAAACCGCATAGTTCATGGCCCATGGCCCTTTACAAAGAATGACTCCTGTGGTGGGAAATCAAAATAGAACAAACAAGCAAACCCTATCTGCTTTGGACTGCTCTCTAGCATAGATAATCCATGGCTGTCTGGGGCCCCTGCTATTTGCAGATAGGTGTGAAAGGCCCGCTGCCTCTCTGTCTCCCCCCGCCTATGCTGATGCTGGGTGTTCTCTCTGGAGCAGGGCAGAGCCAGGATACCGCCAGGGGCTGGAGAGTGCAGCGCGGGCGAGCTGCCGCAGAGCCGCCCTGCTTCCCCTTTATCCCTGCTGTCCCTGCCCCCGCCGGCCTCCACTTCCCCCGGCTGCCGTTTTCCCTCCCAAGCCGGTTCACCCAGGCGGGGCTGCCCTGGCACCGCGCCCCGGGGCTGGGGCCGAGCGGGAAAAGGGCACCCCTCGCCCCCACGCCCCCCCCCGTTGGGGAACCTTCGTCCCAAGGTCAGCCACCTGGGCGCGGAGGGAGGAATCAAGTCTGTTGTACCAGACACCAGACCTTGAGAATATGCTGATCTGGAATGGCTCTGTGCCTCATTTGAACCATCAAATAGAATCCCTGCTCCTAGCTTGCGCCTTTTTCCCTATATAAGGACCCCTTTCCCTTGGCTCGGCGCGCTTGGCCTCAGAAAAGCTAAGTCGCCCCGGGTACCCGCGTCTCCAATAAAGCCTCTTGTTTTTACATCCAGTTCGTGGCCTCGCTGATTCCTGGGTGTGGGTCTCCCTCTACAAAAGTATCCCTTCGGGGGTCTTTCAGGTGTAATTTTAAACACTATATTGGATAACATTAGTAACTTAAATTCTTGCTGTTTAGTCTTGCCTATTTAGGTTCCTCTAAAGATTACTTTCCTGAGTTTTTATGAAGCATCTTAGTTTTTGTTTAATACAAAACTTATAAGAATATATACTTCATTTAGAAAGTATTGTGTTAAAATGTGTAATGAAAAAATTATAGATGCAGTTGGGATTTGTGACATAAGAAAAGACTAAGAAAGACATTTCTTTTTCTATTTTAGCTGTGTGTGTGTGTGTGTGTGTGTGTGTGTGTCTGTGTGTGTGTGTGTGTGTGTGTGTGTGTTGTGTGTGTGTGTGTGTGTGTGTGTGTGTGTGTGTGTGTGTGTGTGTGTGTGATTTGCAAGTGATGGTGCCACAGAAGCTAGAGGTGTTCAATTCCATTGGAACTGGAGTTACAGGCAGTTGTGAACCACATGCAGTGTTGGCTGGGAACCAAACTCAGGGTCCTGGAAGAGATGCCTGAACTCTTAATGCCTGCACTATCTCTCCAACCCAGAGAGGCAGTTCTAGGCTTCTGCTGAAAAGTAGTCAGTCCTCGTCACTTATCATGCTCATCTGCCAACTTTAATAAATGTTAGGTAACTGATACTACTCTATAAAACCATTGAAATCCCAATTTTGTCTTAAAAACTTAAAATTAGTAAACAACATTTATGTAATTATTGACATTTAAATACTCTGCACTGCAAACCCATCATGATATTAAGCTTTAGTTTCTATCTCTATGGTTCCGATTTAAAAATCTGTGTGACTTTAAAACAAATATTTCTATGATCCAATGGAAGGAGTTCTTCCTGCACTGAACTGATGGCACTGAATGATGCCAAGTTTTTGCTTACTTCCTATCTGGGCTATGACTGTGCTATATTTTTGTTGTTATAGTGGATGCCTTGTTTTCCCTAGACTGTTTGATTGGCTCATCTTTCTCTTGATGGGTGAAGAAATACGTGCTTTCTCTCTGTGACGCCTGATCAGTGATCTCATCCAGCCTCTTAGTCACTCTATTTATTCCTTGCATTCTATTTCACTCCATCTTGAAGACATTCTCCTTGAAGCCTGCTGGCTTCCTGTTCTTACTTTGGTTACCATCCAAGCTTACAGTGCAAGCAGCTTCCTGGTATTTGGTTCAGTGAAATTCCTGAGTTATCTCACCATTTCTCCCCTTCTGTGGTTCACTTTTCTCTTGTTTCACCTTTGTTTTGATGGTCTAGGAACCAAGTAGCCTCCTTGGAAAAGCACATGGTGGGAAGGGGGCGGATAGACTGTCCTGGTGTGACCTGTCTGAAGGTAGACCATCTTTTCATACTGCTTTGTGGTTAACAGTTGGACTTAAAGACTGTGGCCATAGAAAGTCATGGAAACTTTAGAGACCATTTCCTCTTTGGGGACAGACCTCCTATGAGGGTTTGAGCTTCATGTCATCGTCTGAGTAAACTCAGTCCACATGCATTGTAAGTCGAGTACTATCAAATTCCATTCCTCTGCTCTACACTAGTCCGGATTTGTTTATGTCTCAAGTTGATGACCTCTGTTAACTAAAAGCTGTGAGCTACCTAAGTACCTTCTAGGAACTATTTGAGCCCAGAATTAATTTGGTGTCTATGGAAGTCTAGTACTTAGCTGACATAATCAAATAAGCGTTAACCTGAGAAGAAAATTCTTAGTCATGGGAATCATCCATATCATCCATTCCTCACAACCCTGAGACCCCTGATGTGTAATGTATATTGGATTACCATTTCCTTAGATCATAGGCACCATGGATATTATTCTCTTTTACATTATCAATCATGTATATGCGTGTTCATGTGTATATGCATATGTGTATGTGTTGACATTAGCATTTGAGACACGGTCTTTCACTGAAACTTGGAGTCTACACATCCAGCAAGAATATCTGACCAAAAAACTCTAAAAATTCTTCCTTGCAAAAGCTCCTGTGTAATAAGATTATACGTAGCCAACACTGTGCTTAGCCTTTCCTATGTGGCTGCCAACGTTCAAAGTGAAGTCCCCATGCTGATGGGGCCAGAGATCTAGCTATTGAACAATCTTCCCAGCCCAAATTACATTTTTAGGTAGTATGCAAATTAACTAAGACATTTTAAAAGTACATATCATCATACTTTCTTACGCTATCATGTAAATGTATGCAGTAGCTATTTTAATTCATTTTAATTTTCCAACCACTGACCTTCATTTAGTTCCTTGACTATAAACCTCAGACACACTTATCTTACTACAATTCAGGTTCACTTTCTCCCCCACTGCAAGATCCTGTTGCAATGTTACCTACATCAGTCTTGACAGGCTTCACCTTTAAAAGCCTTCCTGACCATCCTTAAAAGCATTGAGTTCTTTTGTTCCTTTGTAAAGATAATGCACTCCTTCAACATGAAAGGAAGCTTCTAAAATGGGATATTTTCTGATTATTTTAAAGAATGTATTCTCTGAGTCTCAATTCACAAATGGGACTGAAGTTAGAACATTTAAAAAACAGCAATGTAAGCCATCACATTGGTGGCACACGCCTTTAATCCCAGAACTCAGGAGGCAAAGGCAGGTGGATCTATGTGAGTTTGAGGCTGGCCTGGTCTCCAGAGTGAGTGCCAGGATAGGCTCCAAAGCTACACAGAGAAACTCTGTCTCGAAAAAACAAACAAACAAACAAAAAACAGCAATGTAGATTTGTGATCTCCTCGATTACAGGAAACCCGAGCGAAAACCATATACAGGGGCATATTCTAGGAGCACTGGAGAGGATTATGTGGAAGAAATGCATTATGACAAAGTAGCAAAACAAACAAACAAAAACAAAGTACTAGTTTACAGTTAGGTAAATAATGGTCATTGTTTTAAAAAAACATTTGCTTAAAAATTGCATCCCAGCACTCGGAAGACAGAAGCAGGCAGATCTCTGTGAGTTCGAGACCACCCTGGTCTAAAAGAGCTAGTTCCAGGACAGCCTCCAAAGCCACAGAGAAATCCTGTCTCAAAAAACAAAACAAAACAAAAAAGTGGAAAAAATTGCTTAAACTTACTTTCCAAACTTAACATTCACATTTTGCTTTTTCAAAGCCAAAATAATTTACAAGTTAAAATTTGCATTAAGTTAAAATATCTCTGTGGTCTTTCTTCATTAATTTCAGGAAATAGTAGAATTAATTAAAAAACTTTTTTGCCTGTGGATGAACTTACCCACTCAGAAATTAAATTTATTGTTGCTTTTCAGGCTGAAAAATTTTAAGCAAATAAAATTTTCTTCATGCTGAATGATAGATCAAATTATAATGTATTTAAAATGGGTTAAAATCAGCAATAATTACTAAGTATTCAGTTTATATCTTTTATACGGGAATGACTAAATGAGATTTTTAAAAGAAGATATATTTAGCTTTTAAAATAAGCCTTTTATTCACTAGAAGGACAGGGAATACCTGCAAGGCTCTGTGGCAGTGGGTGCCATGTGCAGATATCTGAAGGTGACAGTGATCGGGATGTCTTCTGTATATGTTTGTCTTATTGGTTGATTAACAAAGCACTGTTGACCAATAGGAAGCAAGGTAGGTGGGACTAGGAGATGAGCAGGATTCTGGGAAATGTAGGTAGAGGCAGTCATCATGTAGGACAGGAGAGGAGTAACAGGTCCCAAAACTTTTTCTGGTGAGATAAGACCATGTGGAAATATGTAGATTGATAGAAATGGGTTAATAATAATGACAGAGATAGCCAATAAGAAGCTCAAGCCAATTACCAACAATATTATAATTAACATAGTGTTAATGTGTTTATTTGGGGGCTCTGAGGCGGCTGTGGAAATGGGCAAAAACACCTTAACATGAAAGTGTAAGAAGAAATGGATACACACAATTCAGGCACCTATTAGTGCTATTGTCAAGCCATTCACTCTTTCTCTGCATTGTTCCTGTGTGCCCATGAGTCTGGAATCAGTGAATTCCACCTAACTTGGCTGGCATTGACTCTCTGGTCTAGATGTCCATGAGGAACTGCCCACATGGGTGTGGTGAGGTCGACAGCCTTACAAACGATGGGGCATTGACTGCCATTGACAATGGCAGAATCTTTTCTCCTCCGAGATATAGATGTTGAGTCCCTTGCTTTAATTTCCCAAGGTGAGCGCTTTTGCTCCTTAGGCCTCTGAATTAGGGTGACTTACAGCTGCTGAGGTGACTGTAAAATCTCATTCCTCTTCATCCTTTATTTTGACAACTGAGTCATCATTCCCAAAGACAACTTAGGGTTCTTGTTCTTATACCTTAAAATAGCTTGGCGCAGGCTTGCTGCTAAACAGAGCAGACACTTGCACTCCTTTTCTTAAACAGTCCCTTAAGCAATATTTCACATCTACTTTTTGAAGAAACAACATCAAAACAACATTGGTTTTCTTGGCGAGCAACTTTGCACAGGATAGTGCTGTTCTCTGTGCACAAGCTCCTCTTCAAGGGCCCCATCACAGACCATGTTTAATAGGTGACACCAGCATGAGATTCCGAGGTTCCAGGGCTCAGAATAAGACTCCCCCAGTTTAACACATGCTAGTAGATACCCATCATTCCCCCCATATCTGGCTTTTTACCCTTCTTCAGCTCAGAGATTAACACTGGATTTCCATCTCCATGAGTTCCCTGCTGTCTTCCAGCAAATCATGGTAAATATCTTCCCAAGTTTTTCCCGGTCTCAGACATTCTAATTACTTGCAATACCGAGTGACTCATTTCCAAAGTAAGGGTCTATTTTGTTCAACTATTGAGATGTTCACATTTTAATTTCATTACAGTTATGATTCCTGTCATGTGAAAATATGTAAAGAATATGTTCTGGTACCATCTCAGGAAATAGCTGAATTAACATCTCTGGGAATTGTGCTTTGTGACCTTTGCTTTCTCAACATGATCGAACTATAATAACTCACCTGGGGTAAGCCCTGCTTATTTTGGTGTATTTCATTGACTTTTGTGAACACATATGCCTGAGTATCTTTACCAATGTTCTTTTTACCTTCACTGGGATTCAAAACGCTTCACATAACTCTTTATTTTACCCCGGAGAATTGTTCTTATTCTTTTTGGGGACATCTTATGTTAGTTTGTTCATATGTTATTCTGTTAGTTTCTCCTTAGACTTTGAAGTTCAATCTTCCAAAATTTTGATTTACAGCTTTTAAATCACATTTTAATATATCAGTGGACTGTTTACCGACTTCCAAAATTGCTGATGAGAAATCATCTAGAAATCTCATCTAGGAGTCGGATAGTGTGGTTAATCAAAACTGTTGATACTCTAGAACTTCTCTGTTTTGTCTTTTCATAGTCAGACTACAATGTGTTTGGGAGTGGCTGTTTTGAATTTCTCCAATTAAACATCATTGAATTTCTTGGGAAATGAAGACTCATGATTTTCTGCATGAGGTTTCGAGGTTTACTGCTGTCATGCTGACCAAAGCTGACAGTGTTGACTCCTGTACTCTGTGTGTGAGTTAGCTTGATGGCAAGGCACAAGCATTCCTCCTCATTCTGTTTTTCTTTACTATTTGGATAGAATAATCTCTATAACACGGCTACAATCTGTTGATTATGTAGATCTGCTGTTAGCTTTGTATGGTGACTTTATAATAGCTTCATGTTAATTTATTTTTAACTACAGAATTTCTACTTGATTGTTTTTATAAGTTTGTTTTTATATTGATGATCTACTTTTGGTGAGCCATTCTCATGCTTTTTTTCACTCTTTGGGGATTTGGTGGTTTTTTTGGGGACCTACTGGTGAGATAAGTTTGTTTTTATATTGATGATCTACTTTTGGTGAGCCATTCTCATGCTTTTTTTCACTCCTTGGGGATTTGGTGGTTTTTTTGGTGACCTACTGGTGAGATAATTTAAAGTGTCCACATACTCAACCCATCATTTCAACCTTCTCAAAGACAATATTTGTATGTTTTTTAAAATTGTACATGTGTCATGCATTCCTGTTTCTTTGCGTATATCCTAATTCCTGTTAAGAATGGGATATTTAAATAGTATAATTGAAAAACAAACAGACCTGACATCAAATGTCTCTCTCCTAGGATTTATTGCTACTACTGTTGTGGTTAGTCTTTGGCTTCCCTGGACCAGTTCTTCAAAGTCAGTATTATTATGTGCAGCCACTGAAATATCTCCTAGGATAGCTTCGTGGTCAGCTAATGATTATAAGAGGATTTCTTTAAATGTCTTCCATTGATTTATGAGTCCAGATTTTTCAGAGGAGCTGTATTGCAGTATGCCTCTAGCATGACAGTAGCTAGTGTACACATCAGAATTAGTCATCATTTCCTGCTTGCACAAGACTTCAGGGCCAACCCAATGTTTTTTAAAAAAGATCTTTGAATGTCTTTCCTATGTTCACATCTCATCAGGGGATCATTTTCTACATCTCATGGGATATATTAGAAAGTTCAAAAGCCCATTATAAAGTCTCATTCTCTAGTGTTTCCTTCAAAGGTTTATCTTCTTCTATTAGCTCCGGTTGATACTTTTCCTTGGAAAAATGTTTTTTTGAGAAACAATTGATATTGATTTTTAAAAATAAAATATGACTGTTTTCAGAGCCACAAGTTGCCAGTCAGGCAACAGAGGCAAGTCCTAAGAACAGAGTTTCTCAGACAAGTCAAATAGTGAAAATTCTCTCTGAATGAATCACTTAGAATCCTCCAAAGTCACCCTGATCCCTCCAGGGCCATAGGCTGCTGGCTTCCCCAGACACTGTAGTTTCAGTGCTGTCTGCTAGAGCACCCAGGTGCAAAGAGGAAAAGCCTACACAGAGATGGGTGAGGTGTCATTAACTGATGGTGTTTACTGCCATCGCTGCATTCTTCATGAACATCCTTCCTAGGTGTTTGCAACCCACTGGCTAACCTTCAGAGTTCTGAAGAAGTTTGATATTGAACTTTCTCCCATCCTACAACCCCTATCCTTAAATGTGTTCTTTGGGAGAACTAACAGACATTTAGAAGTCTCTTCTCAAATATCTGGGTGTAGTTTCTTCTCCAACATCTTTAGGAAAGTAAATACTTTGCCTTTCATATTTAGGGAGGAAATGACTTGAAACAGTTTCTTACTATGTGTGAAGTGGGAAACCAGATTCACGCATTCCTTCTGGATTTTTCCTATGTTGTCACCCTTCCTCTCTTCCTGCATTTCTCCTGAAGGTCACCCAGTTGCCTGTGTTTCCTGGAGTGGATGTGATTTAGAGCATTGCTGTCAAGTGCCCACCATCTCTGATGTGTAGTAACTTCAGCTTTCCCCTCATACTGTCCACTTGTTGCCAACCTAATATTTCTCTTCTGCCTTCTCTTTGGGTAACCAATGCATCTCCTCATTTCCCCAGTGGAATTCTTGTGTTCCCTGAATAGGGCTTACCCAGAAGCTGCTGCAGTCGCTCTGAGTTCAGCAAAAATCTTAGATCTGTATCTACCGCCTTCCTTTTAAATTTTGGACCTTTGAGAATTTCTTCTCACAAACTTTGCTCCATGTTAAAAAAATACTGTTTAATTCTTTTATTGTTCATTCTTAGTGTTTTAACTGAGAGATTTTTCTCCCTGTGATTTTTTTTCCTGCATATTACCAGGAATGAAGTCTTGTATTCGCATTTGATTGCTTTGATTTCTGTTCCATTTCCTCATCACTTCATTATGGTATCTTAAAAACAGCGGCTTCCAGGGTGATAATTTATGCAAGCTAATGGTGATCAAGGGAAGCAATGCAAAACCTGCCTTATAAATGGTGAAATGCCACATCAAGCTTCTAGCACATTTACCAAGCTTTCCTGCCGGTCTTACAACTTGCTGGGTTGTTTGTCTATGTCTTTACCTTTTACAGATCCCTCATTCATCATGGAGTGTACCAGGGAGGAGGAGAGAAGTAGGGTTCCCACCACTGGCTGGCATCTTGGAGCTGGATCTGGAAATGGATGTTAATCCACCTGACTCCAAACCGTGTTTTTTCCAAATAGTATCTGTCTACAAAAGATCTGCCAAATTGCTTTGAGACATCTGGGAAGGATGCTCTATTAGTCCAGACACAGCTTGCTGACTTGTATTCTACTGATCCTGTGGTAATGGCAGGGAGACAGACATAGGAATCCAAGTGGCCACAAGTTTTGAGGGCAGATAATTATTTCCTGTTTTTGCTTAGAGTCCTTCCATTTAATGCACCAAATTTAACCACCTGCTAATAATATGTGGGAGGTGATTTCTAAAATTAAGAGTCATGCATTTTAGTTTTTATATAGTAGACCCAAGGCTCACAGAGGAGGAAATAATTGGAAAAAAGGGAAAGTTTAAAATATAACTGTCAGAGATTAACAGTGGCATCTGCTTCAGTGGCTTTTATGGTGACAAATGAGATATTCTGGCCACATTTAGGGAAGCCTGGGGCACTCCCAGAACTTCTCCTAAAAGAAACAACTCTTTGTTTGCTAAAATAATATTAATAGTGATGATAATAATAATAATAATATTAATAATGATAATAATAATGATAATAAAGGAGCAGTGGGCTGGTGAGACTTCTCAGTAGGTAAAGCTTGCTTTCTGTCAAGCCTGGTAACCTGAGTTTAATCTCTGGGATACACATAGTGAAAGGAGGGCACTAAATCCTGCAAGTGGACCGCTGACCTCCACATGTGCACACGGCATATGCATGCATCTGCAGGCACATTCACATACGCAGACATATGGCACACAAACAACTTAATTAGATTTGAAAAGAGTTAAATTCTGAGTATCTTTTGCATGTATCATGGTGACTGAATCTAACACTAAGGTACTTAATACTTGAAAACTACCAGAAGAATAAATCTTATGTATTTTTCACACAAAAACCTAAAATAACTATGAAAAGGGATGAATATGCTAAATAGTTTGATTACAATAATCACTTCATAATATATACACATATCAAAACATTGTATCATAAATATATGATTTTCAATTATGCTGTAATAAAGCTGAGAAAAATGAAACTCAAATTAATTTATCCTATAGTATCCACTTGCACAAGCTAATTTGATAAGCCTTTGTGGAATCCAAAATAAGGAAGAGGTAGAAGGGAGAAATGTTTCTTTTATTTACAGCTACTTAGAAAGACCAACTGAGAAATAGACCACATATGTAATGTCTCCATTGGAATGATTTTATCAGATGAAAAATAAGGAAACTTTATTGCCTCTGTTCTTAGGAGACATCCCTTTCATATTCAAAGTACAGCTTAATTTTTTTGTGAACTATTAGTGCATAAAATCATGCAAGTTTGGGATAGGAAATAGGAGTTTTCTTCTCAAATGCTTCTTGGTCCTTTCCCATAGCTCTGCCTCTTCTGTTCACTTGACACTCACCTTCTCTCCCTCTTCTGTCTACACTGTTGCTAAAATAAAAGGGTGAATCACCATCGTGGTGCCAGAATGGAAAAATCTTGTGAATTTTCCAAGCATTAAAAAACATGCTAAGTAAATGGTCAGCAAATTGTGGAGCTTAATGGAATGCTTTCTGATGAGTCGAAGCCTTTCTTAATCATCTCTAATGGAAAGATGAAGGCTCTACTTTATGCCACTGCCAATGATTGCATATTCTGGGGATTTGACGGTACATTGCTTGCCATCCTCAACTTGCCTTTATTAAACAGTAACAGCAAAACAAAATCCTCAACAACCATCTCTAATGTATGTTTGTGTATTATATCTAAGCATCTGTTATTTGTGGGTCAGGCTGAGGAAGAGTGAAGCCTTCATTCCCCATGGACACAAAGACTTCTGCAGATGGTAGCCAGGCCCGGTGTCCTTCTTATCTAATGACCTCACTTAAAATCGTATGATTTCTTACTATTATTTTTGTGAGTGTCTCGGGTTGGGGGAATTTGAAAATGGTGAGCAGGAGAGTTGAAAAGGATTTTAAGTTCTTTAATGGAGAAATGGGTTATTTAAGGCTCAGGAAACCACAACTCAGGGCTATACAAGAGCCCTATATAATGAGAATATACCCTCTGAACAACTGAGAATATCATTTATCTGACCCATGATGTGGCAGACAGAGCCTGTCAGGTTTTCCTAAGCATTAAGTCACATATGTAGGAAATTGAAAGGCTAAAAATGTCCTGATCAGAAACGGCTAGTGCAGAGCTTGGCAGATGGTGCATGCTGGGAGCCCATCGTGTGGCTGAATCCTATTCAGCAAGTCTGTGGTCAGCTTGCTGCATGACAGCATTCAGCCCCACAAAACCAGGACAGGAGAAAGGGAAGAGTAGAGCGCTGAATCCTATGTAGTTGGTTGTTTTTAATTCTTTGGGCTGTTTGCTCTTTTGGGGGGCCTGCCAACCAGGTCCCAAAGAAATCACACACATGGAGGCTTATTATTACTTATAAAGGCGCATTCTTATCTTGTCTTATTTCTAGTCAGCTTTTCTTAAGCTAAATTAACCCATCTACCTTTTTGCCTCTTTGCTTTTACCTTTTCTCACTTCTGTATCTCTAACTTTCATTCTTACTCTGTGGTTGGCTATGTGGCTGGGTGGCTGGTCCCTAGCGTCTTCCTATCCTTGTAATTTTGCTCCTTCTCCTTGATCCTCCTTTTCCTCCTGCTATGTATTCTCTCAGCCCTGCCTATCTTTCCTCCTGCCTGGCTGTTGGCCATTCAGCTCTTTATTAGACCAATCAAGTGTTTTAGACAGACACAGTAACACAGCTTCACAGAGTTAAACAAATGCAGCATAAAAGAATGCAACACATCTTTGCATCATTTAACAAATGCTCCACAGCATAAATGAATGTAACCCATCTTAAAATAGTATTCCATAACAGTCTTATGTCAACTCAATACAAGCTAGAGTCATTTTGGAAGAGAGAGCCGACGTTGAGAAAAATGTCCCTACCAGGTTGGCCTATGGGCATGTTGTGGGGACATTTTCTTGATTGATGTGTGTGGTAGTTTGAATGTAATTGACTTCCATAAGCTCATACGGAGTGGCACTATCAGGAGGTGTGGTTTTGTTGGAGTAGGTATGTATCACAGACTGATGTCTTCGGGGTTGTGATTGGAACCAGCCAAACAACACTGGGTCTGACCCTAAGTGGGAGAGTGTGGAAAAGGGAAAACCAGATATCCAACAACATTAAAGAAAAGATGGAGACATCTCACAATAACAAGAGGGCAGTCTGTTAATACAAAACGCACCCAGTTTATTGATGCATAATTGTAAGTAAGTAACCATCCAAAGGTGGGGGCAATGGCAGAAGACATCTATTATCATGTATAAGGGGCTTATAATAATTATTTCCCTTAATACTAAAGATACTCCTTCGTAGCATGTACTCAAGCCTTCAGGCACCCCAAACCAGCATAACTCACTAGCCTTCAGGGTGAGTTTAGACTCTCCCTTGGCCCAAATCTGTTGATATTTAGATAGGAGTCATTCTCCACAGAGGCCAGGACATCCAGCTGCTATTAGCTGACATCTAAAAGACAATGAAACCTGGGCTCTCCTGAACTTGTGGCAGGGTGGAATAGATTTCCACAATATACCAGCCTGACAGGTGTGGTCTTGTTAGAGCAAGTATGTCACTGTGAGTGTGGGCTTCGAGGTCTCATATAGGCCCAAGCCATATCCAGTGCTTCAGTCCATTTCCCATTGCTTTCTGATCAAGATGTAGCCATGTCTACCTGCCTGCCACCATGCTCCTTGTCACCATGCCCCCTGCCATGATGATAATGGACTGAACTTCTGAAATGTAAGCAGCCACTTCAATTAAATATTTTCCTTTATAAGAGTCACCATGGTCATGATATCTTTTCACAGCAAGAGAAACCCTAACTGAGACAATGTGGGTAGGTTCAACTCACTGAGGATAGTGCCACCCTCGGTCAGTAGTCCTGGGTGGCATCAGAAAGGCTGAGCAAGCCATGAGGACCAAGCCAGCAGGTAGAATTCCTCCATGGTCTCTGCTTCAATTTTTGCCTCTAGGTTCTTGCCTTAAGTTCCTGTCCTGACTTCCCTGGATGATGGACTACATCTATAAGTGGACACAAACTCTTTCTTCCTTAAGTTACTTTTGTTCATAATGTTTTATTACATCTATAGAAACCCTAATTGAGACAGGGAGGGAGGAATAGAGGGATAGAGGAAGAGAGGGAACAGAATGAAGAAATAAGTGAAGGAAGGGGACCAGAACAAACTTCTTCTGGGCATTAGTCGCCCATGCAATGGGATTGAGAGACAGGATAATTGGAGACAAATCATGATTCTACACTCTCTAAATGGGTTAGTGCCTATGGTAGTTAGAATGTAATTGGCCCCCATAATCTCACACGGAGTGGCATTATTAGGAAGTAGTGAAAGTGGGCCCAATGCTCAGGTCGTCACTCGTTGAGTTGCAGATGGGGCTACAGTTCTGGTGGACGCTCCACCCATTGGAGGAGTAGATGGGGTTCAGGGCCCAGTAGTCTATGTAGTAGCATGGTATCTCCAATTGAGGAATGGCAGTGGATGCTGATTGGGAAACAGGTGCTCTTTCTAAGAGGAACATTTCGCAATAGTTTCTGGAAGCTACTGCTAGAAAGTGCTGCTATTGCTTTACCCTGCCATCACTCCTTGATCCTGGGCCTGAGGCAGGGTCTTCTCTCTGACACTGCTTCTGGTTTTGAGGCTCCCTTGATGCTGCTCTGGGCCTGAAGCTCCAGCTCTCCTCTGATGCTGCTTGGGGCCTGAAGCTCTGGCCTTCCTCTAACACTGCTTCTGGGCTGGGATTCTGGCCTCTCACTAAAGTGAGTTATTCTTAATTTACATATATTTTGAAATAGTTGTTTACATTTCACCAATGTCATTCCTAATACCCCAAAACTATTTACATGGGTCATTTTATTGATCTATCTCCTCAGCAAAATGAGAAGTATCAGCCAGTTCCTCAGAGAGGAGTCCCCTTGGGATTGTTGTGACAAGGAGCTCACTTGAGTTAGTGTTAATTCCCTACAGCTCCTTACTGCCTTGAGCCAATGACAGCATGCTTGCCACTTTCAGGCACTATTATTTCCCCAGTCTTCCATGGAACTCATGGTAGCATGATTTGCACTTTTGTCTTCATGGAATCCTTGGAACAATTCATTGGGCCAGCTTTCCAAACTTCACAGATCATATTTCTATTTTTTTCCAAAGCTGTTCCTCTGAATTTCAAATAGAATCCACTGAATATACTATTTGTTGAATTTGGCAAATTGATGGCTTCTAGGACATTAGCCATCCTGCCAACCTCTTTTTAGTTATCTCTTTCAATTGAGACAGGTGGATATGAGTTAAAGTTTTTTTTTTTTCTTTTATGAGCTAAAAACTATGTGGTCTTGAATGAGTTATCTCACCGCCCAGGATCTCTTTTCTCATCTTAAAGCAAGAAAAACACCTCTAAAGGTCGAGACAGCATATTTTCACCACAGTGCTCGAATCCTTCCTGCTCGGCCCACACAGCTTGACGCAGTTCCTTGGCCTTTCGTGTGATTGACCCTGGCCATGGGATATGCTTTCAGATATTGAAATGAGAGCAGAAGTGACACATGGGTGTGTTGCTTCGATAAAGTGCCATGACCAAAAGTCAACTGGGAAAGAGAGACCTTCGTCTGGGTTAGGGGTTCCTGAGGGCTGAGAATGAATTAAGGTGGGGAAGTGTGACATCAAGCAGTAGACGTGGCAGCCTGAGTGGGATTCTGGATCTTCATCTCTTACACAAACACAAGCAGAGAGTGTTACAATAAATCTTTCCACCCCCCTCCCCCCCAAAAAATCCGGGCATTGTTGGCACACGCCTTTAATCCCAGCACTCGGGAGGCAGAGGCAGGCAGATCTCTGTGAGTTCAAGACTAGCCTGGTCTACGAGAGCTAGTTCCAGGACAGCCTCCAAAGCCACAGAGAAACCCTGTCTTGAAAAAACCAAAAACAGAAAAAAAAAAAGAAAAAAAAAAAGAGAGAGCGTCTCCTACTTGTAACTGGTGTGGCACTTGTGAATCTTCGGACTTATACACCTCTTTTAGTTGTTCCCAGGTCTGGTGTCTCACCATCTCGAGGGCCTTTAGGCGGGAAAACAAAGGTTTAGAAAGAACAGCAGCAGGATATTTGTTCCACCCGACTCAGTGAGCAGTGGCGATCCACCACACAGCATCTCATAAGTTTTGACTTTAAATTACCCAGGGGTGTTCCAAACTCGGAACAGGGCAAAGGGAAGGAGAGCTGTCCAGTCATTCCCGCCTGTCTCTAAGGCTAATTTAGTTAGGGTCTCTTTTATTGTTCTACTTACCCTTTCTACCGGACCTGAGCTCTGGGGTCGGTAAGCACCATGTAATTTCCAATTGATCCCCAGTTGTGTGGCCAGTCCCTGGCTTACCTGGGCAACAAAGGCAGGTCCGTTATCAGACCCTATTATCTTGGGTCTCCCAAAACTCAGGAAGATTTCTTCTAGAATCTTCTTAGCCACCACATTGCCCGTCTCAGCTTTGGTGGGGAAAGCTTCTACCCAGGCTAAAATGGTATCTATAAAAACTAATAAATACTTGTTACCATATCTGGCTGCCTTGATTTCTATAAAATCTACTTTGCAGGAGGCTCCAGGCCGACTGCCCCTCAGCCTCTTCCCAGGAGTACATATGGAGTGTCCTGCATTAACCATAGCACAGGCATTGCAGTTCTTGGTTATTTCTTCTGCCAAGTCAGAGTGTCCTATAACATAATACTCAGAGGACTTAACCACATCTTTTAGTTTTTTAGTCCCCAAATGGGTTAGGTAATGTAGGTTGGTAACATACTCATGTCCTTCCTTCTGTGGGAGCACTAGTTTTCCTTATTCTGTCTCCATTGCCTCACATGGGGCTTCCTTTGTCAGCCTTAATTTCCCCATAACTTGATAGTCCTCAGGGATGTATTTGAAGTTGGCTTTGTTGGTATCATAACAATCTCTAGAATTTTTGACAGCTAGGATCATTGTTCCTTGAGCTGCTTGTTTAGCAGTTAGATCTTCCATCTGGTTTCATCTAGCCACAGCATCTAGAGCTTTCTGGTGCCCTAAACAATGTATGATGGCTACCTTTTTTTGGTAAATGTATGGCCTCAAGGAGACTTAGAATTTCTTCTTTATTTTTGATGTCTTTCCCTGCAGAAACTAATAGCCCTGTTTGTCTGTATATTGCTCTGTGTATGTGGGTAGTGGCAATGGCATACTTGCTATCAGTTTAGATGTTGATACACTTTCCCTCTGCCATCCATAGAGCTTGTATCAGGGCCACAAATTCGGCTTTCTGGGCTGACATCCCTTCAGGGAGGCTGCTGGCCCAGATCACTTGCTTTTCATCAACCACTGCTGCCCCTGCCTTCCGCTTACCTTCAACCACATAGCTGCTGGCATCTGTGTACCAGTTGGGACTCCCAGGCCAATTCTGGTCCCTTAGGTCATTTCGGATACTGGTTTCTTCCACCAGAATGTCAGCACAGTGATGAATAGGTGATGAATAATCAGTCTCAGGCAAAAGGGTATCGGGATTGAGGACAGCAGGGGGTATGAAGGTCACTCATTCAGTCACAAAGAGGCTCTGATAATGTGTCACATGAGCTTTGGTCATCTATGGATCCAGGGGCTGTAGGATGATGCTTTCTAGATCATGGGGTGCCACCACAGTTGTTTGTTGTCCCAGAGTGAGCTTATCAGTGTCCTTAACAAGCAGAGCCATGGCAGCAACAGGTTTCAGGCAAGATGGCCACCCACTGGCAACAGGGTCTAATTTTTTTGATAGGTAAGCGACTGGCCTCCTCTAAGGTCCCAAAGTCTGAGTAAGGACTCCTCTGGTGACCCCTGCTCTTTCATCCACATAAAGAGTAAAAGGTTTGGTTAGGTCAGGCAAAGCTAGGGCTGGGGCCCTTAGCAAAGCCCTTTTAATTTCTTCAAAGTCTTTCTGATGATCTGGGGTCCACATAAAGATTCCCCCTTCCTTGGTTATAGGGTACAACAGGGCAGCCAAGGTTGCAAACTGGTATCCACAGCCTGCAGAAGAAACCACAACCCAAAATACCAAGAATACCAGGGAGGGAAGAAACCCCAAACCAAAATACCAAGAATACCTGTGAAAGGTCCCATGGGAAATCACAAGGGGAAACTCCCTATTCCTTAAGATCATTTGTAAGATTCTAATCTAACTTTTTATGGTTAGCCTTTTCCTGGAACAGAGTTGCTGAACCAGCTAGCCACCCTCTATCCTAGGCCTTATTTTGTCTGCTGAGGGGGTCTTCTTTATCCTGGCCTTTCACTACCATGCCTATCTTAGATCAGGATAATTTTCTATATTATGTTATTAATTTCTTCTATTTTATTCATTCTATTTCTCATTTGAAATTCACTGTGTTTTAAAATTGTACCCAATGGTATTTGGTCTGTTTACTTTCCAGATTGCTAAGTGGTGGCAATTTTCATTTCTTTTTTCTGCATGAGTATGTCAGATCCTTTGGAATTGGACTTATAGGCAGTTGTAAGCTGTAATTTGTGTGCTAGCAATTGATCCTAGGTTCTCTGGAAGAATAGCCAGTGCTCTTAACTGCTGGCCATCTCTCTGACCACTCCAGGTCCATTTTTAATGCTGAGTATATCCTCAGGTTCTGTTCAGAAAGAGAGGTAAAGTGTTCTTTCTTCCTTTTCTTTTCTTTTTTTCTCTCTATCACTCTTTCTGCTTATATGAATCATTTATTTTTCATCATACTTAGTAACATATTGGCAAATAATTTTAATTAAAAGTACTTCTTCCTATAAACTGTTTCCCTAATACATGGTGCTGAAAAATTTTAAACCTATACAACAGTTAAAAGAACATTCTGATCAACATCAACAACAATATGTGCTCCATCTCAAAGAACTTCAACATTTATCTCCTGAGAATAAGGACAGCCTTCCCTGTCCTAACAGTAAAACCATTATCACAGTTAGAAAACTTAATAAATCAAAAATGTCTGCTAATATGCAGCTCCTGTTTAAATTTTCTCAAGTCTCACCATATCAATAGTTTTTTTTTTTTTTTAATTCCAGCCCAGAACCCAGTCTTATCCTTTTCTATCTGTCTGTCTATCTATCTGTCTGTCTGTCTACTATTGCTTTAATAGAGAGCTGTAGGGAGACACTGTAGCCCTGCCTCCTAGTAGCCTGGGCAGGTGTGCCAGGACATGCCTGTGAGGGCATGGTCATGGGAAGTTTAAAGGTGATGCAGGAAGAATTCATAAGGGGCGGAGCACACGTCAATAGCCCTCTCTGGCCACGCTAGCTTGCGAGCCCTGGGCAAGCTTTGGCTTGTGCTTGCCTGGTGTTCATCTGAATAAAGAAAACATCTAATGGACTGTGGATCAATCTCATCAGAGAGCTATATTCCAGTTCTTGTTTTTGAAAACAGAGTATTATAATATATTCTAGACTGGTCTTGGACTTACTATACAGCCCAGGCTGGCCTTGAACTCAAGATCCTCATATCTTAACCTCCCTGATCCTAGGATTAATGTAGTGTACCATTATATCAAGCTAGGCTAGTTGTTATATTAAATGTTGATATTTTTGTCTGTTGTTCCATGGTGATTGAACTGATGCTAATTTTTTTTAAAGAATAATATGTAAGCAAGACTATGTACTTAACTGCATCATGCTAAGGGACATACTACCTTAGATTAATGAGTTCAACCATTTCCACCAGATAGGGACTGGACTTTTAGACCTTTCAACTATAAAACAATGCTTGTACCCCTCATAGTTACTAAAATAAAAATAGGAATAAAGGCAGGTCAACCTAATGGATCTGAAATCCTGTATTGTTGTTGGCTCAGAAGGACTGCATTAGTAGGCAGGAATCTGGGCAAGGAAAAGTATATTACCTTCAGTCATCCATCTTTGGCAATTTCACTTGGTGGGTCATGAAGGAGTCCTCCAGAAGTGCCACACCAGGTGGCATGTCTAGATAGGAGGTTTTGACAAACAGCATAGTAGTTGTGGTCCACAGTGATACGAGCACAAATAATTTCTTTTAAAAATGATAAGCAAGCCTCCTTGTCACAGTCATCGAACTTGCTTTCATACCAAACGTCCCAATTCTCAGGTTTATTTTGTCTAATTAATCTTTTGTCAGCAACTAAAACATTTTCTGCATCCACAATGATTACCTTCCCATTTCGAGGACCAACTGCAAAATTGTCAAAGCTGACATCCAGGAGGTAGAGTGCAAACTCAAAGTCATTGTTTGTAAGCTGTTCTGCTATTTCCATTAACTGCCAAGCAAGGTCAACTCTTTTCTCCCATGGTGCATTAAAGTAACTCCACAGTTCTTCTCCGACGTAATTTACAGCCACCATTCTTCCACAAGCTCCAAGATACTTTGCAAATGGCCAACCTTCATCAGATGGAAAACTCTGTAGCACCAGCGGCTCGGGGTTGAAGGCCAGGGTGAGCAGCAGCTGCATGTGCTCCGAGTCCTTGAGGTTGCGCAGCAGGAAGCTGCCCGAGTCCTTGGTCTCGGCGTAGCGGCGCACCAGGCGATCGAGCAGGCGCTGCGAGGGGCACTTTTCTGGGGTTGGTCCTCCAGCCAGGTCCCTGACTTGTCCCACTGGATTGACCCTTAGGGGAAGACACATAGGCAGGGGCAAAACAAAGTATCTCCACCTAAAGGGAGATTTATTACTTACAATAGCACTTGGGAAGATCACCTCAAGTTTAAAAACACAGGGTTTCTGTGTACCTTTGGAGCCTCTCTTGGAACTCGCTCTGTAGACCAGGCTAGTCTCCAACTCACAAAGATCCTCCTGCTTCTGCCTCCCAAGTGCTGGGATTAAAATACGTGCACCACCAACACCTGGCCGTTTTGGTTTTTGTTATGAGATAATTTTTCACAGTATAACACATGCTGGACTGGAACTCATTATATAGTTCAGTTTAATCTCAAACACACTCCTCCTGATTCAGCCTCAGGAGTGCTAGGTTTAAAGGTATATGCCACCATAGCAAGCCTCAAAATTATTTTTTCAAATATTATGTTTGGTTAATTATTTTGTGTGTGGTGGGGCACACCTATACCACAGTAAATATGAGAAGGTTAGAGGACAGTTTGTAGGAATTCATTCTTTCCTCTACCATTTGTGTCCAGGGGCTTGAACTCAGGTTGTCAAGTTTGGCACCAAGATCTTTGATCAATGGAGAACTATCTCTCTTACCCCATTACAATTCTTTTTAATACTCAAATTGTTTTGATTTTATTTGGTGACACTAATTACAGCAAAAGTGACTTTTGATTGCTAAGTAGTATCTGGACTGAGACACTCTAAAATGCTATAAATTACTGATGCAACCGTAACTTCTGCTTTCTTTTAGTGTGATGACTACTAATCAGGTTTCTCATGTGAGAGGCCCTGGAAAATAAAGCTAAGGGATTATTATTATAAAACATAATTTGCTTCTATGAGATATAAGGCTGCAAACTGAGGTGAGGTTCCCCACTTGTGTGGTGTGAATCCTGTTCAATTAGACATAAACTATCACTTGAAAGACTAGAGGTAACAGGTGTAATCCATCTGTTTGCACGGTTCAGAATTCTTGTGGAAAGGGAAGCATTAAATGCTTGATGGCAGGTGTTAGTTTTTGCTGTTTACCCCTGTCAGCTGACTTACAACCAATATAGGTATATTTATGAATTGGACTGTTTCACAAAATCCATAAAAATATCTTCACAAGTGAACTCGCTCCTTAGCCATTCTTCCAACCCCAACCACTATGTCTTGGAACTCACATGGTAGAGTAGGCCAGCAATCTTTCCAGCGTCTAGAATGTATTTATCACAAGTATGGGCCACTATGCTCTACACTGCTGCACACATTTTCTTTTCTTTTCATTTTTTTGCACCTTAGGCATCCTTTAGTTTTTGTTTTTAAATTTTGCTACCACTTAATTTGTGGTAGCTGAGTTATTTTTCTCGCATACTTGTTTGGACTCTGGTAAAGTACATTTCCTCGAAAACACATCTTGGAAAACTGCCAGCCTCTCAGTAGGACAGGCAGCTGGCTTACATCCCCTTCCACCCACCTCTTCTCCCCTCCCCTTCTTCACCCATCCTAAGGAATATGTACCTTGTAGTATCGTCTTGTTAACAGCTACACTGCCTGCACCTTGTCCTGAGGTCCTGGCTTCCATGTTTCATCAAGTAAGTGGTACATGACTACTTAATCTATTTTCCTGGAGAACGCTTCAATATTTGTGTATTAAATTGCAACTTATAGTCTCATATTGGAAAATTTTAGGGATTATGATTTGGCTCTAGGTAGAAGCCCAAGCTGAAGTGTCCCCTTTCCCTCAGCTGTTAGTAATTTCAAGACACACCTGTAAGACCTACCTTAGAAAGAGGAAGAAAGAAAGAAAAAGTAATATGTAGGGTGTGTCCAAATTATCCACTTTAATGTATGCCCTATATGAGTAGACCATAGATGTGCTTATAAATTAATTTTAGATATAGGCAGCTTTGGACTCATCTTGTTCAGGGAAAACAATCTTAATCACCAGATTGGTATGAACTGTTGCTTTGGTAGTCCTAGGCAGTGGCAGCAATAGTATGCATTTGTACTGAAGGATCAGAGATTTTGTAAGGAGATTTTGGTGAAGAGTTAGAAAGAGGAGCATTTCTCATTCTTTCCTTCCTTTGTTCCTTCCTTTAGCAAACACTTGTTGAGTGCCTACAGGTTAGTGTATTGGTGTTTCCAAAAACCTGGTCCTTCTAGGCAAGTACCTTAGAAGCAATGTGATTGTTGATCACTGGAATATAAATATGATAATATGTAGTATAAATTGATTAACACCATATCACGATTCACTTTTTTACTAGGACTTCATTCTTGTAGTTTTTCTTGGTTTGTCTCCAGCATTCCTTAAAGAAATCATTGTCTTTTTAAAGTTTTTTTTTCTTATGTTTGCTTGTGAGTCTAGGCATTAGCAGCTGAACTATCTCTGCAGCCTGATTTTTTAAAATTTTATCAGACCGTGTCTCATGTATCTCAGGATGGCATCCAACAGAATATGTAGCCAAGGATGAACACAGACTTCTTATTTGCTAGCACCCAAGTACCAAGTGCTCAGATCGCAGATGTGGGATAACATGCCTGCTTTATGTAGTGCTGGGGGTCAACCCCAAAGTTTTATTCATGGTAGGCAAGCACTCTATCAAGTGAGCTGCATCCCCAGTACTGTCTCTTGTTTTTCTTTTGTCTAATTGTTTGGTCTTTCTCCTTTTAACACTTGATTGCTAATATTTAGTCATCAATGTAAGTGTATTTAGAATGTATCTGGTGAATCTTAAAAACCTGAGGTCCCTTCTGGTTTCATTCTCAAAAAATTACCAGCTACATACTGACTCATGTTACAGTTCTGCTTTCATCTTTTGTTTTGTGGTGGTGCTGGACTGAAGGGTCTCATGTAGCATCGGCTATACTTGAAATTCCTGTGTATCTAGAATGGCTTTGAGCTTCTAATCCTCCTGCTTCCCCTACCAAATGCTGGGGTTACACTTGTATAATACCATACCTGGGGTATTGGTTTCTTATTTCTCTTTAGAGAGAGGACCCAATTTATACAAAACCCCACAAAATATTGGTACCTATTCTTGAGAATTACTAATTAGTTCATGTCCTTGCAGCAGGGATAACGCAGAAAAAAACATTTTTTGATCTATATGCTTACTTATTCCAGACACCAACTCTCAGTTTGCCAGCAACATTAGAAAAAAGGTCTTGTTTTCCCTTAGTGTTATTTCTACCAATCAGATCTGAGAGATTTTAGGACCTAACTGACTAGAAATATTCCTTTCTCTGTATTGCCATCCAAAAAGAATTTTAACTAGCATAGATGTGGATGCCTATCTGACTCAGGTATTAGATACAGGCTGTTTGTTTCATGGATGAGTGAGAGTATTCCTGTAAACTCCACTACACGTCTCTTTATGTAGGGATGGCCATATCCCCTGTTATGAATCTCATGATATAGTCACTTTGTTTCTTTGTTTTGACACAGGTTGATATAGTGCTGGCTGGCCTCACATTTCACATTTGTCTGTAGCTGAGGTTTCCATTAACTACTGATCCTCCTGATACTATCTATCAAGTGCTAGAATTAAAGATAAAGACCACTCCTTCCAGCTCCTGAATCAAATTTAGGTATTGAAGCTGACTTGGAAGATTATTTTACAGTTATATTATTAAGATAGATTTTAAGCACAAGGGTTAAGGGACTGTGGCAACCTGGGAAGAAGTCAAAATATATTCCAAAGCATAGATCTGTGTTTCTCCAAAAAGAGAAGCTCTTGTTTAATTTTAAATGCTTTGCAATATTCCTTAAAACTTTCATGTTAGGATTTACATATTCTTATTATGCTACCTATTCAACTGTACTCTGATGCCAAGAATTAGCATTTGCCACATAGCACTCAGAAGAGTACTTATTCTAAATGGCATCACTGAGAATTGATTTGCATATAGAAAACTTTGTATTTGTACAAAGAATAACATTTCCATTTTGCCATAAAAAACACAGAACATTTCCAACAACCATAATGCCATATTTTCTGTCTACCCATCTAATTAATTTTTATCCTATGTGTGGGGAAACAGCCCTGCTTACAATTCATAATCAAGAACCCATGTCTTTAAAAACCCTTTCCATGTTTTCTGCGATAGTATTGAATCCTGAAGTTTTATCATCTATTGATCATTCTTTTTCCATTTTCTTTTGAAATCAGCTTGAGTCTCATTTTATTACTCCAGTGTTCCCTATTGTATAGAAGGGTATTTAAGTGACATCTTTTTCTTTCTCTAAATTCATTTGCCATAGTTTCGCATCCACCCTTGACCAGCAAGAACCATGCAACACCAAGGAATCTTCTTCAACACAAATTAATCAGGAACTTGCTGATTTACAGTGAAATGGCGGCCCCGGGTAGAGGAAGACGGGGCCTGATATAGTCTATTTCTACCAATCATCTAACCTTACGTGGTGTGCCAGGATTGGTTGTCACCAAGCAGAATTAAGAGGATACATGACCTTTACCAAATTAGGAGTTGTTTACCACAGAGAGCACTCGCCATCGGGCTGGCAGAAGGCGGAAACCGGCGCCATCTTTTGGGCATGGTACTTTGCAGCTCCCAAAAGTTCTCCCTTTTTGTTTTCATATTATAGGAGTAGCAGTATCTATCTGTTGTCAGATTTCAGTCATCTCTGTCTAGAGTCAACCCCAGTATCCCTAGCTTACCCGTCAAAGAGTCACTGTGTCGCCCTTACAGGCTCATGTCTTATGTTGAAGGGAACACATGTATGCTTATTTGCTCTGCAAGAGGGTAGGTGCCCGTCATTGAGCATGACTGATTCAGATATGCATCACTCACTCAGTAAGGGCGAGACAGACATCTATTTTTCTGTCAGCATGGATAACCACGCTTGAGGGGATTGTCCTGCTTCCATAGCAGCAAGGGCCTGTACCAACATGGCAGCTTGGGATTTTTGTGAATTCCTGATTCTGCATAGGCACTACAGGCAAACAAAAATGGCTAACATCATCATGGAAAGCATAACCCCTAGCCCAGCCCATTCCTTAACTAAACTAAAGGCTTGCTTAAGGGTAGTTAAGAGGGTATTAACAGTGGGCAGGCTCAGGCTTGTAGCATTCACGGCAACAATCTGTTGTGTTAGGGTGTCTGTCAGGTTCTCGAACTGTTGACTCCAATTTCCCTGAAGGTAGGCACTCAGCTGCCAACTCAGGTTGCTGTTCTCTGTGAAATTGTTGGCTATCCTGGAGGTGATACACAAAGGTCTACTCTTTGGTTCACAACTAGAATGCCAGCTTTTAAGTGGCCATCAATAGATATTAAGGTAGTTAATGTTGTAGCTGTTTTTTTCCATAATGTCATTGACAGTCTCAGCTGATTGGACCTGAGCAGCCAAGGCAACGGCAGCAGTCGTAGCTACTGCTGCAGAAATGGTTATGGCAGTAACCAATGCTGCAGTTATGCCAAAATTCCATTTTGTTCTGATGATTTCCGTAATGGGAAACGTTCCTGTATCCACTTTAACCGGAAGAGGAACATACATAGGAATCCTCATCACTACTGCTGTATTAGCAGTACCATTCCAACATTGACTAGCAATGCAGGAGACCTCAGTCGAATTGCACGAGATCACTTCTTTGGTAGCATTAGTAGCATTAGAGAGAAGAGAGAAAAAAGGAGCTTTTAAACATACTGGGCTAGCTGGAACAGTGAGATTATTCAAAGTTTAATGTATTGATAGATTCTTAAGAGAAGGTCCCTTCTCATCCCTTGTACCAGAAACATTAAGAAGTCTTACGCAGAGATTCTGGAGAACCGCAAAAGGTGCAAGAGAAGTAAATGCTCCATGCTCATTAGAGAGTACCCATTGAAAACATAGCCAGGTATATTTACTGCCTGTTCTCTGGGAACCTCCCTGAGTTAGGTTATACTGGTACTTGCCAAGAGGGGGAGTAAATTCAAAACCTGGAGCTATCTGTTTAAGTTTGTGGTCCAGACTCTGATAGGGTGTCCAATGAGGAGGATAGCCTCGATTGGGTGCACAATAAGGCAAGACTTGCCGAGCAGTGGAGTTCTCTTGACTAAAGCGTGAATTTGAGGGTTGGAGCCCCTCCATCAGCATCAGAAATGTAGTGATATTTACATCCTTGGTCCCATTTGTACCAGTGCCAGAGCCAGAATTAGTGCCTGTACTAATCTGAATTAGGACTTCAGTGAGCATAGCACTCGAGATCTGGTTTTGAGCAATGGAGTCAAGCCAATTGCAGACAGTACCATTCTTCAACCAAATGCATGGGTTAGAATTATTAATAAGGGAGAAGCATAATGCTCCATGGAGAGAAATATTAGTGGCTGAATACTGGGCAGTGTCAAGGTCTAAATTTACACAAGGCAAGCCCAATTCACAACTAGTAGAAAAGAAAACAGGCAAAACTTTAGATGTGCTACGAACAGGCAGGGGAATTGGCCACGCTTTCACTATGGCCCACAGGATTTGTTCTCTGGCCTGGATCAGCCATGGTGTTGTCAAGGTCAGCAGCAGGATCAATATCGGAGGATTCATCTTGTTTGTTGCACCGCCTCGCTAGTCTCTCTGGAATCCACACAAGGTCTTTCTGATCCTGAGGAAAAACACAAACAGAACCACTCGCCCATGCTAACACCGGGTCCGGTCCATGCCATAGACCAGTAAGGATATCTTTTCATCTTATGTAGCCCTTCTGAGTAGGTGCCTGAGTCTGGTGCCTATCGGCAGCAGAATGGCTTTGAGAATCCAAATTTAAAAAAATTCAGAGTAAATAGAACCAAGGATAGTTGTTCCTTTGGTGTTCTACCATGGCCTATTCCCCCTTTTTGTTTTAATAAACATTCTTTCAATGTTCGATGAGCTCTTTCAACTATTCCTTGTCCTTGGGGATTATAAGGTAGGCCATGGTTTAATTGGACTTCCATCTGTTTACAGAAGGAGGTAAAAGATTGAGCTGTGTAAGCAGGACCATTGTCAGTCTTTAATTGCTGAGGTTTTCCAGGCAGCCCATGCCTCAAGGCAATGTCCAATGACATTACTAGCCTTTTCCCCACTCATAGGGGTGGAATGGATGATGCCTGAACAGGTATCCACAGACACACGGATATATTTAAGAGTTGCAAATTCTGAAAAATGAGTTAACGTCCATTTTCCAGATTTTCAAGGGCAATAACACTTTGGGATTGACCCCCAGGCTAGGGGGGGTGCAAAAAGTTTATAAACTTTTGACAATTCAATACTATCTGTCTAGCATCCACTTGAGATAGCTGAAACCATTGCTGCAAAGTTTTTGCAGAAACATGGAATTGTTCATGAAATTGCTGCGCTCGCTCCACAGGGAAAGTGAAAAATACATATTCCCCTCTAGTACAGTGATCTACGATCTCATTGCCTTTTGATAGAGGTCCAGGCAAGTTGGTATAAGGCCTGATATGTTGTAAAAAAATTTCTGATTGCGATGCCAGATCAATTTTTGGAACTCCTGTAACAGTTTTCAAACTGTACTATTAGGTTTGATAGATCCTGCAACCTACAGGGTCTTAACAGCATTCACAACATATGATGAATCAGAAATTAGATTAAAGGTGAATGGGCAATTTCTAAACACTTCAAGAACAATTTTGCATTCAATAATCTGGGGGGAGCCAGGCTGATATTGAAATTGCACTGGATCCTGATGCTCTATCATATAGGCTCCACAGCCCATCTTGGATCCATCAGTGAAAATGTTTGTAGCTCCAGCAATAGGATCTGCTGCAGTCATTTTAGGAAAAATGACTGGATGTTCTTTTAAAAATGACATTAGAGGGTGTTTTGGATAATGATTATCTATTTCTCCTGAAAATTCACATAGAAGAATGGCCCAATCATCCACAGTTCCACACAGAATCTTAACTTGTTGAGCAGTATATGGGATTATGATTTTATTTGGTAGTCTCTCAAAATATTGAATGCATTGCTGTATCCCATTTTGAGCCAAGTCAGCAACCACTGCAGGATAGTATTCAATAGTTTTTCCTGGGGAGGATTTAGAATAAATCCATAGTAACAGACCAACTTGCCACAGCAAAGCTGTAGGCTGTGAGAATGTTGGGAGCACACAAAAGAATATACATATTTTCTATTAGCCTTTTAAGGCTGGCATTTTGTTATTCTGTGTCCACTTTCTTTAAAGCTTCTCTGGCTTCAGCGGTTAACTGCCTAGGGGAAACTAACGCTGAATCATCATTGAGAATATTATACAATGGTTTCAACTCATAATTAGGTAATTTTAAATAACACCTTCTCCAATTTATATCTCCCAACAACTTCTGAAAATCATTAAGAGTTTTTAAATTATCTTTTCTAATCTCTATCTTTTGTGGAATAATTGTATGAGGGAGAATCTTAGCCCCTAGATAGTTAACAACAGTGTCCTTTTATACCTTTTCTGAAGCTACGACTAAATTATGCATCTGCTGATTAATAGCTCTAAGATCATGAAGCAATCTCCATTTACCAGATTTTTTCTTAATGACAAAAATAGGAGTATTCCATGGAGATACATAGGCTTTTATATGCCCCAAGTCCAGCTGCTCCTGCACTAGAATCCTAGCAGCTTCCAGTTTTTCAGAGGAAAGTGGCCACTGAGGAACCCATAAAGGCTCCTCTGTTTTCCAGGTAATAGGAATACCTCCCTCAGTGGCCCCTAGGAAAAACCCAGACCTAGATTCTTAGGTCTCGGTTGTGGAATAATAGGACTAGTTCGACCCTGCAGATGTTTTCCAAAGCCTTGACCTGGGACATATCCCATTCATTTCGTGATATCTTGAGATGTTTCTGAGTATTCATTTGTGAGTTTAAAACCCATATCCTTTAACAAATCTCTTTCCCATCATGAAATTGGTAAGTTTAACAAATAAGGCTGCATGGCCCCTGAATGCCCTTCCTGATCTTTCCAAGGCAATTGTTTAGCACTCATATCAGGAGCCTTAGCATAGCCTAAACCTTGTAAAGTTTGAAAAGAGACCTGTATAGGCCAGCCAGAGGGCCAGTCTTTGGTGGCTGTAATGCTCTTATCAGCTCCATAATCTAGTAAGCCTAAAATTTTCTTACCATTCACTATTAACTCAAGGGTCAGATGTTGATCAAGGTCTAAAGCTAGGAAAGTTAAGTTCGATCCAGTGGAACCAAAGCTTCCCTCTCCTCTCTCTCTGGTTTTAGCTGGTAACTTATCATGTAAATTTGGCAAAAGCAGTACCTGTGCTATCCTGTCTCCAGGAGAAATGGCTGTAATCCCTCTAGGAGATTCTACCATAATCTTTCCTACACCCATGTAATCAGGATCCATAACTCCAGGATGTACTCGTAGCCCTTTCAATGCTGCAGATGATCTTCCTATAAGCAAGCCTACTGTGCCAGGCTCAAGGGGTCCCTTAAAATCAGTGTCATTGAGCTGGACCCCCATTCTGGGAGTTAATACGAGTCTGGTGGTGGAGTGTAAGTCCAGCCCCGCGGAGCCTGTAGTGGCTCTCCTTGGTCCCTCGGATGTCGAAGAGAGGGCAAGGTTTCGGGACTCTGCTCCTGGTTCTCATCCTCCATTGCCCTATATATTTGTGGGCCCTGGGGTCATAGGCCCGGTCATCTGTTTTTTGGATGGGCTCCTCCATACCCCTGAACAAGAGGCTGTCCACTGATGTCTTTTGCTGATCTACAATCCTTAGCCCAATGATTTCCTTTTCTAAATCTAGGGCATAAGCCAGGTTGCTTAGAGTGCGGGGTAGAGTTATTGACTTTAGTAATACCTCCCTCCGGGCATTGCTTTCTCAAATGCCCTTGCTTGCTGCATTTAAAGCAAGCTCCTGAACTTCTGCCTTTCTTAGTTAATTGCATCACAGCAGCTGTTAGGCCAGCATTAGTCAGTGGACCACCTAACTCCCTACAGACTTTCATCCAGACTTCAAGGCCTTTACCTTTATATGGAGTTATTGCAGCCCTACACTCCTTTGTACATTGTTCATAAATCAGCTGTTTGATCAATGGCATAGCAGCATCTGGATCCCCAAACACTCGTCCTGCAGATTCTACCATTCTTGCCACAAAGTCTGAAAAGGGTTCCATAGGACCTTGTAATATCTTTGTAAGATTTCCACTGACCTCACCTTTGTTAGGCAGAGACCTCCAAGCCCTAATGGATATTTGGTTAGTCTGATCATACACTTGAGGAGGATATCCTGTTTGTTGCTGTGAAAAACGTCCTTGACCAAGAAGCATGTCCACATCCCAGTATGGATTACCAGCCGCGCCGTTAGTCACACTTTGATCATTGGCAAACTCAATTTGGAAAGCTCTCCATTCCAAATATTGTCCTTGTGATAAACAAGCTCTTACCAAATTCATCCAATCACTAGGTGTCATACAGAAGTGAGTGACTGCTTCTACCTGAGCAATTGTAAAAGCTGCCATCACCCCATAGGTGCATAGTGACTCTGCCAGAGCTTTCACTATTTTAAAGTCAATCGGCTCATGGTATCTCTGTTGGTTACCATCTGTAAAAACTGGATAAGCCAGCAGTCGACTAATCTGGAACTCAGTGTGAACCGTACACCATACTTCTGGAGAAGGTGGAGCAACGAGGACCTCCAACTTCCTCTTTTGAGCAGTAGGAGGGAGGAGCGATAGGGCGGTGCCCTTGCTTTACAGTCGCCATTTTAGGGTGCTACTTTTCTGATACTTTTAAGGAATGTTTTTCCATGAGCTCAATAATCTCTCCCTCCTCATCCTCCATGAGGTCTTCATACTCACATATATCCTGCTCTGATTCTGAATCCTCTCCTGGATCTTTTAACTCCTTCCTCAACTCCCCTAGAGAAGGATAGACTCGCTTATTTTTCCCTTTCCGTTTTTCCTTTCCTCTCTCATATTCTGACTGTTCTGATCTTTCTTCTTGGAGCATTTCGACGGCAGCCTGTCCCTTCACTATAGCTTTCTTATTTCCCTCTTGGTCCTCTAGACAACTGCGCACCAGACGCCATACCGGGCGAACACTCGGCTTCAACGTTCCTTGTTCCCAGGCAAAATCCAGGTCTTTCCCTAACTTATCCCAACTAGCCACCGTGAGATTGCCCGAGGCAGAAACCCAGGGTGTGATGGTATTGCATTCATTCAGGAACCTCTGCAACGTGGCTTTAGTTACCCTTACATTTTTAGAATGAAGCAGCTCTTGAAGAGCCAGAAAAATTGGATGCGATTGTAACAATCCCACTGTGCTTTTGTCTTAGTTTGTGTGCTCCGAAGGCGTGCAAGTCGGATAACACCACCAGAAAACAAAAGCCCACACTGCAATTTTAAAGAGCAGCCAAATCACCAATATAATAGCGGGGTCCATTCACTTACACTCACTCTGCAAGTTAAAGCAGTAGCGAGGCATTTTACTTTCGGTTCCCTCTTGTCTTGAACAATGTTGCTCCTTTCCGGAGACTTTACTGCCTCTTTGCCAAAGGCTTTGTTGCTCATTTACCAGAGATCTTACTGCCTCTCTCCTGAGGGCCTTGGTGCTCCTTTACCGGAGGCCTATCGCCACATTCACCGCCGACTGTATGGTTCCACTTACCTTGGGAACTTACCGGCGCCACCCCAACTGTGAGAAGTTCTGATTCCCCGTACGGGCCACCACTTGTCTCGTCTACCCTGGACCAGCAAGAATGACGCAACACTGAGGAATCTTCTTCAACACAGTTTAATTGGGAACTTGTTGATTTACAGTGAAATGGCGGCCCCTGGTAGAGGAAGATGGGGCCTGATATTTTCTACTGCTACCAATCACCTAACCCTACATGGTGCGCTAGGATTGCTTGTCTCCAAGCAGAATTAAGAGGATACATGATGTTTACCAAATTAGGAGTTGTTTACCACAGAGAGCACTTGCTGTTGGGCTGGCAGATGGCAGAAACCGGTGCCATCTTTTGGGCACGGTACTTTACAGCTCCCAACACCATAGTTTATGTTTTCATAGATATTTTGCTCTTATAGACTGCAGATTCCTCAGTCCCTTGACTCTTTTCTTGGATACCATCTTTTCTATCATTTTGATACATCCTTTTCTCTATTTTGTATTATTTATTTATATCTGAGTCAGGGTCTTATATTGTCCACACTGAATTTGAAGTCGCCTTGTAGCCAAGGATGATCTTGACCTTTTGATCCTCTTGCCTCTACTTCCTGAGAGCTAGGATTACAGGTTTGTCCCAGGACACCGTGTTTTCATTCATTGCAATTGATGGAACCCAGGGCTTCATTCATGCTAGGTGAGCATTATCAAATGAGCTACATCTCCAAATCATGTCATTTTCTTTTATCTTCTATACATCCTTACTATTTTTTATGCACTAGAGAATAAACACCAGGCTTTGCATATGTTAAGAACATACTTCTGCAATCAAATTACATCCTCACGCCTTCTGCATTCCCTTCTCAGATCCTTTGAGCTGGATTGATTCCTCTTCTGCTTCTTCAGTTTCATGTTCATGCCCCCATATCCAGGACAGACACTTGACTCAGGAAGCTTTTTCCTGATTATGATACATCCCCAGTGGCCATGCTCTACAATAATAACTCTCTTCACATCCATACTGCATGTATTATTCCAGGCTTGATTGATTTGCTTTATCTACTTCTTTCTCACCTTTCTACTCAAGTTCTTCAGTAGTTTCATATTACCAGCATCTCAAGACCTAATCTACATGGTTAATTATCTGCCTTCACTTTGTTGGACAACTGGTATTACCCAATTTTCCTCATATGGGCATGAGGTTTAGTACCATTGCCTTTCGTCATATTGCTAGTCTGTTTATTTTGCCTCCTTATGTCTTCCATGTTTTCATCTTAACATAGAAGTGCTTCTAACAGTTCATCATATCTGTCTCTCAATACATGAGTGCCCTGGCTCTTGTCCATTTTTCTCTCATCTTAAAGAGATTTGAATCTATGTTTAACAAGATACATTTGTTTTCTGCTTCTTAATTCTCAATTTAATTTTTAAGGACAAGGTATCATTTTCTGATTTTAGATGCTAATTTTGAGTCATAACTGTCACAGTTGGAACAAATGTCAAAAATTTATATTTGTTCTTATCCAAGAATTTCTGAAATAGTTCTTTTTAGAGAGAGAAGAAGCTGAGAAAGGAGGCTACATTCTTAGGGATATATATATATATATATATATATATATATATATATATATATATATATTTCTTCATAGCTCTTTTGGAATCTCAGAACTTAGGGTCAGATGGGAAGTTTTAATATTTAATCAGTGTTCCTTAATTTGAATTTTTACATAACTCTCAGCTAATGTGATGAATGTTTTTTAAAGCATAAACCTAAGTATAATATAATTACATGGACCACAGAGACCGTGTATGGAGAAAAGGAATGTTATAATGCATTATTGTTGAAATTGTACCCCATAATATGTGCAGTTGTGGTAGAGAGAATTTTTAACAGGAAAAATCTTGCAGTATATGGATTCAGAACTAGCCAGAAATAGTGAGGACATATTGTATCTTTCTTTCTCATACTGGAACTTGCAAAAGTATTCAACCCTGTGATTTAGAAGTGCATATACTTTATAAATATTTGCCTACTGAATTTACATGCATGCATAAAATGCATGAATTTCATAATAAGGGTATTTTTTAAGATTGATTGATTAGAACGTTACAAAATTTTTCTAAATGTTGTTAGCATTTGAGTCAAGTTGAGTGTTTAGGCTCTTTTCACTCTTTATTATGGCAAATATATAATTTTAAACAGCAATTTGCATTTTCCTTTAGGCAACATTGTCCTGGCTATATTGTCAACTAGAATTGTGAATTGGGGAAATTTAAAGTCTTTTAATTGCGGTTTTGTTATTTAGTGGTAGGATTAGATGGGAGTACTGCTCAGTGGTATAACACATGCTTGTTATAGGTAAAGCTGTTAATTTAGTTCCAAGTACTGAAAAAAGGAGGGGGTTAGGGATGTAGCTCAGACAGATGAAATTCTTCCCAATATGCATGAAGCCGGGATTTGGTCTCCAGCATTGCATTGACCTGACATGTTGTTATACACCTGTAATTCCACTCAGGAAGTGGAAGCAGGATAGAAGTTCAGAGTCATATTCAGCACATAGTGTGTTTGAGTCCATTGTAGGATACGTGAAATCCTATCACAGGAAAAAAAAAAGAGGTTGGATTACATTACATGCGATATTTCAGCATTTTCTTCTTGGTAATTAATCAGCTTCATAAATGTTTTCATCTTTGGATTTAGTCTTGTACTATTCCTAAGCATGAATTCCTTCCATGGTTCATTCTGGAATTGGTTTCTTTTACCTTTTATACTCACACCCTTTAGTAGCTTAATTTATCACTCAGGTCTCTTCACAGATGTGTGTTCACATTTACCCATGGATTCTCTGAGTATTTGTCTAAAATAACGTTTTCCAGTTGGCAGGCCAAAGTAAACAAGGATCCACTTATTAACACTATTTTATAGAGCAGGGAAAGGATGTCAAAAAGAGGCTAAACAAGGTGATTAACTTTGTGAGTTATTTACATATTAATCATGTCCGAGGTTCTTTATGACTGCACATAAGATTTTAAAAGGATGTTGAACACTTTCTTATGTGTCTTTCAGCCATTTTAGAATCCTCTATTGAGAATTGTCTGTTTAGTTCTGTGCTCCACTTTTGAATTGGGTTGTTTGAGGTTTTGCAGACTAGCTTTTAGAGTTCTTTGTATATTTTGGAGATCAGCCCTCTGTCAGATGTGGGGTTGGTGAATACCTTTTCCCAATCTGTGGGCTGCCATTTTGTCTTGCTGACTGTCTCATTTGCTTTACAGAAGCTTCTCATTTTCAGGAGGTCCCATTTATCAATTGTTGACCTCAGTGTCAGAGCTACTGGTGTAATGTTCAGGAAGTGGTCTCCTGTACCGATTAATTCAAGAATACTTCCCACTTTGTCTTCTAATAGGTTCAGTGTAGCTGGATTTATGTTGAGATCGTTGATCCATTTTGACTTAAATTTTGTGCAAGGCAATAGGCTTGGGTCTAACTGCAGTCTTCTACATGTCTGCAACCAGTTATGCCAGCACCATTTGTTGAAGAAGTTCTCTTTGTTCTATCATATAAATTTGGATTGATTGTCAAAAATCAGGTGTTCATAGGTGTGTGGGGTAATATCAGGGTTTTCAATTCTAATCCATTGGTCTACCTGTCTATTTTTGTGCCAATACCATGCTGTTTTCAGGAATAGAGCTCTGTAATAGAGCTTGATGTCAGGGATGGTGATGCCTCCAGAAGTTCCTTTATTGTATAGGGATGTTTTGGCTATCCTCGGTCTTTTGTTTCTCCATATAAAGTTGAAAGTTGTTAGTTCAAGCTCTATGAAGAATTGTTTTGGGATTTTTATGGGGATTGCATTGAATCTGTAGATTGCTTTTGGCAAGAAGACATTTTCATTTCTGGTATCTTCTTTAATTTCTTTCTTTAGTGACTCAAAATTCTTATGGTACAGACCTTTCACATTTTTGGTTAGTGTTACACCAAGGTATATTATGTCCTTTGTGGCAATTGTAAAGTGTGATGTTTCTCTGATTTCTTTCTCCACCAAAGTATCATGGGTGTATAGTAGGGCTACAGATTTTTTTTGAGTTAATCGTGTATCCTGCCCCTTTGCTAACGGTGTTTATCAGCTGTAGGCATTCCCTGGTATAGCTTTTCGGGTCACTAATGTAGACAATCATATCGTTTGCAAATAGTGAGAGTTAGACTTCTTCCTTTCCTTTTTGTATTCCCTTGATCTCCTTTTGTTGTGTAATTGCTCTAGCTAGGACTTCAAGGACAATATTGAACAGGTATGGAGAGAGTGGACAGCCTTGTCTTTTCCCTGATTTTAGAGGAATTGGATTGAGTTTCTCTCCATTTAATTTGATGTTGGCTGTTGGCTTGCTGTATCTTGCTTATATTATGTTGTGGTATGTTCCTGTTATCCCTGATTTCTCCAAGACCTTTTTCATGAAGGGGTGTTGGATTTTGTCAAAGGCTTTTTCAGCATCTAGAGAGATGATTATGTCTTTTTTTCTCAATCTGTTTATATGGTGGATTACATTGATTAATTTTTGTATGTTGAACCATCCTTGCATCCCTGGGATGAAGCCTACTTGATCATGGTGGATGATTTCTCTGATATGATCTTGTATTCGTTTTGCTAGGATTTTATTGAGAATTTTTGTGTCAATGTTCATGAGGGATATTTTCTGTAGTACTCTTTCTAGTTGTGTTTTTGTGTGGCTTGGGTATCAAGGTTATTGTGGCCTCTTAAAAATAGTTTGGAAATGTCCCTTCTGCTTCTATATTGTGGAACAAATTGAGGAGAATTGGGATGCCGAGAACAGGGGGGAGCAGAAAATATGAGTCAGGGGAAGAATACACGATAACAAGAATGGAGAAATCATAATAGAGAGAGAACTTTTTGCTTTACAGAGAAATCAGTCACTAGGGAAATGTCTGGAGATCTACAAAGATGACGCCAGCTAACTATCTTAGTAATGGAGGAGAGGCTGCCTTAAATGCCCTCCCCTTATTATGAGATTGATGACTGACTTATATGCCTTCATCCAGCAGCTGGTGGAAGTAGAAGCAGACACCCATAACTAATCACCAATCTTAACCGGAACCCAGATGCAGAGAAGGACCAGTGAAGAGCACAGCGGTCCAGACCACACTGGTGAAACACACAGAAACATCTGACCTGAACATCTGGGAACTCTTGCTCCCCAGTCTGATAGCTGGAATACTAGCATGGGACTGATCCAGACCCAAGGAACATGGGTTTCTGTGAGGAAACCTCAGAAATCTTTGGGACCTCCTGTAGATGCCCAGTATTTATCACTAGAATAGCTGTGGACTTTGGGAGCCCATTCCATATAGCGGAATAATCCCTGAGCCAAGATACTTTTTATTGTCCTTGGAGTATTAAGTTCAAGAATCCAAGTGTGAGGTCATATAAGAATTCTGTTGGCCAGGGACCACATTATAAGGTAGTAAGGAATTAACTATTCATTCACATTCTGGGGTGATGATCAATATTAAAAGTTAGAAATATCACTTCTAGTAATAATTTTGTGAGGTGTTAGAGGATAAGCCATGGGTATATTAAAGCTTTGCTCTAGTACTTAACTTGCATTATAGGTGTTATGACGTTATTTAAACTAGGGACCTGCCTTCAGAAGTTTATTACTGTAACTATTTGAACAAACTTGAAAGTTTATTAAGCCAGTTTTTCTAACTGTATTTTGATGCAGTCTTTTATAAAAGAATAATAGAATGTGGAGATATTCTGAATTTAATGATTCTTTTATTATTATTACTATTATTATTATTATTATTATTATTATTATTATTATTATTATTTTCCTGCAGGACTGCTCAAGGCTTTTAGTATAACAGTGTTCTCTGGAAATTTATCCCAAAAGAAATGTATAATGATCCCAACTGTTTTGAACATTAATAATCTTTCTTGGAGTGTCTTATCTGAGGATTAGTGTTCATAAATCTTTTGGGAAATCATGGCTTTAAATTTAGCCTTTTTCTGTGTTTCAGAATTTGGCAGTGTCTGTGTGAAACACTTCTAGTTTATTTGAAATTTCAGTGAAGCACTTAAACAAATAACAAATTAGGAAGTAATTGCATTCCCCAACTTAGGTGAAATTTATTTATCTAAAGTAAAGGTAAATGCTTAGCAATAACCAAGTAAATTGAGACTGTCTAGACAACCAGTGTGTTGAATTAAGAGCAAATTGAAGTTAATTGTTAGCTTAATCCTATTTATCACTTGAGACTGCACTATGTTTTTCGTTTATTGATATTGAAAGGATTTTAAGATTTGCTCTTTTTGAAGACAACATCCTGCTTGCTCCTCTCAGAACCTCTGATGATCTCTCTCTCTCTCTCTCTCTCTCTCTATATATATATATATATATATATATATATATATAATATATATATATCACACACACTCACACACACACACACACACACACACACACACACACACACACAAATCCATTGAATGATTTATCTCACAATCAGCACAAAATCCAGAGAGGTATAGATTAGACAGATAGACAGGAATGGTTGTATGTATCAGCAACAAGCTTGTATGCATACTGACATACTTTGTTCTTGTCTGTCAGCTACCATTATTCTTGTTTAAAAATCAGAAAAATTGGCTATTGATTCTTAGAATATTCTGCCTCCCTTGGGCACACACACATACACACACACACACAGACACACACACACACACACACACACACACACACACACACACACACAGAGAGAGAGAGAGAGAGAGAGAGAGAGAGAGAGAGAGAGAGATAACTATCCTTGTTAAGCTTTCTTGGTTATTTGAGATAAAGAGCTAGAGACAGCCCAGTGATCCTTTGATGGCCTAGCTAACATGTATAAGCCATAGTTAGCATGTACAACATGTTCGACTCTAAGCACTAGTAAAATATACCCTTTTGCAGGTTATGGTGGTGTACATCTTTAATCCTAGCAGAGACAGAAGCTTGCAGACCTCCGTGTATTCCAGTTCAGGCAAGGCTGTAAAGGAAGGCCTTATCTGAAACAAAACAAAACAACAAGCCCCAAACCAAACCAACCAAACCAACCAAACCAACCAAACCAACCAAACCAACCAAACCAACAAACTCTGTCACCCTCAGCCACATGAATGTGGTTTTTTTTCTTAATATGTATTTTTTTCGAGTGTTTACAGCAAGCTTTTAGACACCTGAAACATAGCAGGGTCTCTTTTCTCGGGAAGCAACAAATGTTCATGGAGCTGGCATAATTGCATGGGCTTGTAATCTCAGTACTCTAGAGGCTGAGGAAAAAAGAATCACATATTTGAGACCTTCTTGGGCCTTATATCTTTATCCTGTCTGATTTGTTCCTCATTCATTGCTGTCTGGCTATGTTAGCAACATTGTTTATAGCACACACGCAGACATTTCATGAATACTTTGAAAATAGTATCCTTAATATTTCCTCTTAATTCCTTTTCCCCTGACTACCTTTAAAATATTAAAACATTCCTTTCTCCTTCTCTTTTCTTTCCTTTCTTCCCATTACTTGATTCTTTCTTTGATATGCATATTCTTGCTGCGCAGCCAGGCTGGCCTCAAAATTTCAATCTCCTGAATGAGCATTCTGAGTGAGGAATTACAGGAACATTTCACCAAGCCCATTTGATATTTGTTTTTTTCTATGAGTTATAATTGAATTTTATAGTGATTAGGGAGAGGGTAGAATGCATAAATGGTTAAGGAGTATAATCTCAGACTTGTTTCTTATAGTAGATATCATCTTCTGCTTCCACTCCAAATTGACAGCTATAATTGTTATATTAAAAAGCTTCTCTGAAGGTGGGCATGCTGCTGCATACCTGTAATCAGCAGGAGGATTCCTGACAGTTGAGCTGCATTGCAAGACCCTGTCTCAAAAAAAATGAAAATGAAATAAAACACCTTTCTAGACTGCAAAGTTTGTCTGTGCTTTAACTGCTAGCATTAAAAAGAGAACTCTTCTGTGTTTTTTAACATTCTATTTGTCATGAAAATTCCTAATTAGTCTTTGTCTTCACAATCAACATGAAAACTGAAACACTGACATTTATTTATTCAGTATCATGGAAGAAATATTTTGCATAACAACCATTACTTAATATCTAAGGAGGTTTGGTTTCAGATCTCCAGTGAGTACCAAAATAGGAGGATCCTCAATTTTCTTTTTTTTTATAAAATGAGATAATTACACAGAAACTCTATAATCATCATGTATACTTTAAATCATCTCTACATTACTCATAATACCTAGTAAAATACAAATTCTGTGTAAATGGTTTCATTGTGATTTGTAGAATAATGACAAAAGGTATGAATATCTTCAACACAGACCCAATTTTTATTTATTTTTTAATTAAGTAATGTTTTGTAGGGAAGGGTCTCATGTAACCCGGACTGGCCTCAAACTCACAATATAGTTGTGGATAGATGGCCTTGAAATTCTGATCCTCTTGCTTTTACTTCCAAGTGCTGTCATTATAGGTGTTCAACACCAAGTTAGCTAAGGTAAGTAGACACAATCTCTAAAAACAAAACAAACAAAAACCCAAACAAGTCAGTCTACAGTTGATTGAATCAGAGAATCCATGGATAGGGAGGGCTAACAGTAGTTGATTTTTTAAAAAAAATAATTTCCTGTTCAATTCCAAGACCTCTTTTTAATTAGAAAGAAGATTATTTTACATGTCAATCCCAGGTCCCTCTCCCTCCCCTCCTCACCTGCCCCCCCAACTAAGACCCTAAGAGTCTCATACCCTTTCTGCTCCCCAGGAAAGGTGAGGCATTCCATAGGGGGCTCTTCAAAGCCAGTCATATCCTTTGGGATAGGGCCTAGGCCCACCCCCTTGTGTCTAGTCTCAGGGAGTATCCCTCCATGTGGGATGGGCTCCCAAAGTACATTCCTATGCTAGGGATAAGTACTGATCCACTACAAGGGGCCACATAGATTTCCAAGGTCTCCTTTCTGACACCCACATTCAGGGGGTCTGGATCAGTCCCATGCTGGTATCCCAGATATCAGTCTGGGAACCAAGAGCTCTCCCTTGTTCAGGTCAGCTGTTTCTGCGGGTTTCATCAGCCTGGTATGAACCCCTTTGCTCATCAGTCCTCCTTCTCTGCAACTGGATTTCAGTTCAGTTCAAGGTTTACCTGTGGATGTCTGCTTCAACTTCCACCAGCTCCTGGATGAAGGCTATAGGATGGCATATAAGTTAGTCATCAATCTCATTATAAGGGGAGGATGTTATTTAGATTCATATTTAGGGCCAAAGGAAATTCTGGAAGAAGGCTCAGAAGTTTCTCTAAGTGTGATTTGACTACTCTAGAAAACAAGATACACCTTTGAAAAGATTACTGTTTTTCTAATAGCTAATCTTAAGTACAAGATGAATAAGCTAATAATATTGCTCAAAATTTCTTAGAATACTAGCAAAATCAAGCCAGGCATTGTTGGCGCACGCCATTAATCCCAGCACTCTGGAGGCAGAGGTAGGTGGGTCTCTGTGAGTTCGAGACCAGCCTTGTATACAAGAGCTAGTTCCAGGACAGCCTTCAAAGCCACAGAGAAACCCTATCTCAAAAAACCAAAATAAATAAATAAATAAATAAGTAAATAAATAAATAAATAAATACAGCAAAATCAACGGATTAGGTGTATTCCTCTTTACTTTTTTCTGGGTAGATGTGATAAGTCTGAGATGTCTGGCATTTAGATGTTAATGTTTCTTCTCTTTTATTTTGCCTGCAGGTTTGGCTGCTGCCAAACACTTGTCTGAATATAAAATTAATGTCTTGGTTTTGGAAGTCCATGATAGAGTTGGAGGAAGAACATATACTGTGAGGGTAAGTGATTTCAATACTTACAGCATGCCACTTAAAACTATAAATGGGGCAAACTGAAGTCATAGCACTGGAGAAGATCTCATGAGATCACACAGTGAAGCCATTTGCCTACCAAGTCTAAGCTATTTCATCATATAAGTGGCCTTTTCTTTCTTTGTTTATTTTTGAGACAGTGTTTTTGAGACAGTGTTTTTTTCTGTATCTTAGTCTGGTCGTAAATTCTGGCTGATCTCAAATTCATTCTCATACTTCAGTCTTCCAAATGCTGGGATTATAGACATACAGTACTATGCCCAACATGATCATTCTTTTCAAGAAGGGCTAAATTGATAGTGATGGCAGAAATTAATTAATGACTCATTTTGGTAGAGCATACAAATAGAGTGCTAAAAGCTGAATACTGGTAGTGTAAAAATGCATATTATTTTTTTAAAAAGACTATAAGTAGAGAATATCTGCCTAGATAGCTGCTTCTGCTAATAACAGAATAGCCTACACAATAATAGTAACAGTGGATTAGGCAGTGAAAACATTAAATTATTTTACAAAAAATTGTTAGATATTCCAGGACAGTATAGGAGTTCAGCTTTGTCATTAGCTTATGACACCCTTTGTTCTACCATTCTTTACATGTTGGCTTGTTACATTTTGGTAACACAATGAACACTGTGGCTCTAAGGAAGTCTTCTCTCAAGAGAACAAGAATCACTCAGCCTTAGAACTCACTGCAGCAAGCACAGCACTTGAGAGCTCTAAGCATGGGCAAATGAGATTAAGCCCAGATTAAGAGCACTTGTTGCTCTTCCAGAGGATCAGTGTTTGATTCCAAGAACCCATGTGGTGGTGTACAACCATTTATAAATCCAGTTCAAGGGTCTGAAGACCTCTCATGACTTCTGTGGGTACCAGGCACACCCATGGTGTACCCACATACTTGCAGGCAAAATATTTGTATACATAAAAAATGTACAAAATGAGTGAGTGGACTGGAATCTCTTCACTGTACCTACTTGAGTCTACCTTGAATAAGTCCTACTAGCATTTCATATGCAAGTATTCCAAGATGCTCTTATATCCCTTTAAAAAAATTTTGTTTGTTTCTGAGACAGGGTTGACTTGTGTCCCTGTCTGTCCTGGAACTCATGTGTAGACCCAACTGGCCATGAACTCACAGAGACCCACCTACCTCTACCTCCCAAGTTCTGGGATTAAACACATGAACCATGATATCTGATTATTTATTTGAAAATTTTTTGAGATAGTGTCTTTCTGTGTAACCAGGCTAGGCATAGAGACTTACAAATGAGTGTCTAGTTCAGTATGTCAAGTTAAGCTTCAATTTTTATTTGTATGACCAATGCGTGAACACTATTTGAAAAAGATTTGGTTTATTTGTGATTGGTTTTTTCTCCTTTTTAAAGTTTATTTTTAAATTCTTTCATTGTATATTTTCACTTTAGATGGTGTGACGTATGTTACATAAGTGTATTGTTATATAGGCATATGTTATATGTTAAGCATGTTCCTTCTTGTACTCCTCCAACTTCTTTACTTCCCTCTCATTAGCCTTCTTTGTTTACCTAGTTTTGCTTCTTCTTTCATAATTGCAAGTATCTGTATAAAATTTAGGAACTACAAATAAGATAAAACATAATAATTTGCTTAATATAATTGTCTTCAGTTATATAAACTTTCCATCATAATTTCATTGTTCTGTATAGCTAAAAAATTCCCGTATTTTTATATACCTTATTTTCTTTATCAATTCCTGTGATGCCTATGTTGGTTACATAATTTGCCTATTATGAATAATGCTGTATTATTTATGTGTGTAAGTATTTTTGTGATATATTGATAAGGAGTCCTTTTGATAAATACCCATGAATGGTAGATGTAGGCCTTATGGTAGATCTAATACTAGTTTTTTTCCCAAGACTTCCATACTGATTTCCATAGTAACTGGAGTAGTTTACATTCTTAACAGAGTGGTATATAAGTGTTTCTTTTGCCCATATCCTTCCCATAATTTGTTGTTATTTGTTTTATATAATGATGGCCATTCTTGTTATAGTTATATAAAATCCCATGTAGTTTTCAGTAGTTTTCATCTCTAAATGTTATTGTGTATTTGTCTTTTGAAAACATATCTGTTCATGCCATTAGTCAGTTTATTGATTGAATTCTTTATTATTGTTTATTTTTTGTATAAATTCCAAATATTAACTTTCTTTTAGATAGTCAGAAGATTTTTGTTCACTGAAAATTCCTTTTTCATGTTCAGTATATTCTGATCATGTTTTTTCCTCCTTTATTTCCTCCTTGATCTCCCCACCTCCCCATCCACCCAACTCCACACTTTCTCTCTCTCTTTAGAAAACAAAAAGATAAATAAAATCAGTAAATCAAAATTTAGGAAAGAAAAGAAGCATAAGAAACATGTACACACAAAAATATAAAAATCAGGACCTGTAATATACAAGCAAAATACCAGAAACATAAATGCCCAAACAAGCATCACATGAGACAAAAAATCTACAAATACCATTGCTAGACATGAGGCCCACACTTAACTATACACTCACTGAGATGCCATTGGTACAAACTAAGATTTCCTTTCCAAGTGTTTGATTAGAGTAGGTTCTTAGTTAGGGAGGAGGCTCCTGTCCACTTTCTCCTCTCAGAACTACACCATCTGGCTTTGATCTGTGCAGGCCCAGCCAGAAGCTTTTTGTTTTAAATTTCATGAGGCTTCTATTTGTCAGGTTTGGCATTATTTCCTTAATAACTGAAATACTATTCAGAAAATCCCTAAATATACATAAATCTTGAAGTGTTTCTTTACTTTGTTTAACAGTTTTCAAAGGCTCAGGTCATGGATAATATCCTAGTTACTTTTATGCTGATGTGACAAAACACCCTGACCAAAGTCAGTTGTGAAATAATGCATTTAATTTGTCTAAAGTTTTCAGAGAGTTAGACCTTTGATAGTGGAACAAAGAAATGGTGGCAGGAATAGCTGAAAGCTTACATCTGAATCTGCAATCAGGAGCTAGAGAGAAAAAGAAGGGGGAGCAAGTACACTGAGAATGAAACAAGTCTTGAAATTTCAAAAGCCATTGCTAGTGACACATGTTCTCCAACAAAGCCATATATCCTAATACTTCCCAAACAGTTCCATCAACTGAGGACCTAGTATTCAAACATATGAGCCTATAGGGCTGTTCTCCAAAGTAAATTCTGCAACTAAAGGTAATCTTTTAATTGCCACCACCTGTAAAATCAAAAAGCATATTACATACTTCCAAAATACGATGCCACAGAATATATTTTGTTATTCAAAAATGGATTAATCAGGGCACAACAAAGAAATACTGTACCAAAACAAAGGTTGAACCCCAGTAAATCATGTAGTTCCATGTCTGATGTCAAAGAGCTTAGATAGCCCCATCTTGCCAGCCTTGCTGCCTGCAAAGATACAGCTTTCATTCTCAAAGTGGTTACAATTCACATGTGCAGCTCTCCTTCGCAGATATCTCATGGCTCTGACATTTGTAATGTTTTGGAGTTTCCAACAAATCCAAGTTTCCCTTCAACAGCTTTACAAGGATTCTCAGGTCCTCTTTGGAGGGGCTCTCCTGCTCCACTCTAGACCTCAGCAGCTCTCCTGAACCATGGATGAAGATTCCTCAACCTTTTACTGTATGTATCCTTCTTGATTCTAAAAGCCAGAACCATGTGGACAACACTGCCAAGTTTAACTACCAACTTGGGGTGAACCCATCATCTTTGAATCACATTTGTAGAATCTTTGATTTAGTGTTGATTTTTAGGAGCAGAGAATTCCTTAGGCCTTTTCTTTTCACAATTTGGAATCTTAGTTTGATGGGGTCTTATTCTGAGGGCATCTCTCCCATTGTTCCAATGCAGTTCAGGCATGGCTTGATCTCATCTCTTTCAGCAAAAGTCTTGGCCCCAACCTTAAATTTCCTGGTGCTCTTTTTCTCTTCAAACTGTATTTTATTGCACCACTTATTCTATTTCATGGTAGACTTGCCTTAGATTGATTAATAATAATTAAGCATCAGAGTCAATATGCTACTATGAAATCACCTCTGCCAGAGTAATTAATTCATAGCATTTTAACTTAGCCTTAAGCAAATTCTTAGGACAAGAGCAGAAACATGTTACATTCTTTACCAAAATATCACAAGAATATTTTCTAGTCTGGTTCACATTGTTCTTTTCCTCTAAAGCCTCTTGAACTGGGCCTCCATAATCCACATACCTTTAAACACTATTTTTTTGCTAAAATCCTACCAGGGTGGCCTATTAATCCCTACTTACAATGTAGATATAGTCCCCAAAGGCTCATATGTTTGAATACTCAGTCCCGAGTTGGTTAAATTGTTTGAGAAGGATTAGGAAGTATGGCCTTGTTGAAGAAGGTTTATTACTAGGGATGGACCTTGAAGTTTCTAAACACTTGTGCCATTCCTAGTGTGTTCGCTCTCTCTCTCTGCCTCCTACTTTCAATCAAGATGTGAGATATCAGCTTTTCTTGCCACCAAATATTTATCCACCATATGGATTCTAACCCTAGGAAATGGTAAGAGCATTTAAATTTTTTATAAGCTCTCTTCATCATGTTGTTTTGTTATAGCAATAGAAAAATAAGTATGATACCTACTATAGCCCTTTGAGGCTATACCCTACTCCCCTTCCTAATTCATTTGCATGACATGGGACATAGAGTTGCTTGGACAGACAGACAGTGAGAAATACAAACACATGCATGTGTGCACGCAAATGCACATTCTTCTATAGTTCCAATCAATTCCTGAATCACCAAGGAGCCAGTTCTAAAGACATCAAAGAACACAATATGAGGCTATTCTGACTTTTGAATTGGTTCTTCTGCATTCTCAGCCAGCATGTGTTTGAATACCTTGTTCTTTTACTTTGTACCTGGCTTTTACTCTTGGAGTGTATATTTAAGTTGTGCATTTCCCAGTGTTCAAAGAAGAGATTGTTTAAACTCAGGTCCTCAGATCCACCTAAGGATCCACCATTTTCCACTGTTATTGTTTCTCACTGAAGCCAAACATGTAGTGACTGGAACCTAGAAAAAATTATTGAGAAATTACTTTATAATCTGTTATTGTAGGCCACTTCCTGAAATTAAGAGGTCATTTACTCATACCAAATGACAAGATTTCCAGACCAGCCACCACACTTCTTTGCAAAGGACACATCTTCCCCTGGCTGTATGCAATCATGTTGGTTTTGGAGGGTCAACCATTTTGAGTTTCCTAAGAATTAAGGACACTTGTGATCAATGAACAGTAATATACAATGAAGAGGTCAGGAATTTTAGCAATTTGGTAAACATGTGGTTTGGGATGCCTAGGAGTTTGTGACAGTAACAGGTGAGAATATAAACAAATAGTCTTTAGAAAGAGCTCAGAGGCTGGGGGTGAGATTGGTGATTGTTGAGGGGCATGGGAAGACAGGAAAGAGAGGGGACTTGTATTGGTATGTAAAATAAGATTGTTTTCAATTTAAATATCTAAAGAGAAGTAAGAGCTCAGAGGTAAAGAGAAGATCAAAAAAGTATTAAGAGGTTTTACAAAGTGGTGACAGCTGAGGGTATATCTCAGGGGTAGAGCATTTGCATAGTAAGCATGAGGCCTTAGATTCGATCTCCAACATCATAAAATAATTATACAAAATATTTTGTAATGTTGGCTTCTTTAGGACATAGTCAAATCACTTTCCTATTTTCTCATTTCTACAAAGCATGGCATTTTCCTAGCCAAATGAGTAACAAGAATAGTAAAACTAATAGCAGCTCCCATTAACAGAAACATTTTACACTTTCACATTTAATGTGAAGAAGGAAACCAAATCCTTTGTGCTCAAAATCTGTCATATTATTTGGGCCCTCCCCCATGTGTCTAGGCTGAGAGAGTACCCATCTATGTGAAATGGGCTCCCAAAATCCATTACTATGCTAGGGAAAAATCCTGATCCACTTCCAGAGACCCCATAGATTTCCCAGGTCTCCGAAATGACATGCACGTTCAGGGAGTCTGGGTCAGTCCTATGCTGGTTTCCCTGCTATCAGTCTGGGGTCCATGAGCTCCCCTTTGTTCAGGTCAGCTGTTTCTGTTGGTTTCCTCAGCCTGGTCTTTACCTACTTGCTCATCACTCCTCCCTGTCTGCAACTGGATTCCAGGAGTTCCGCTCAATGTTTAGCTGGGAGTGACTTCTGCTTCCATCAGCTACTAGATGAAGGCTCTAGGATGCCATATAAAGGACTCATCAATCTCATTATTTGGGAAGGGGATTTAAGGTAGCCTCGCTACTATTCCTTAGATTGTTAGTTGCACCCCAATGCCTGTGACAATTAAAAAAAATTCTTCTCTGATGTCCAAATACTAGGAATATTGCAGTTACACTGATAGTTGCAGGGACATACTTCTTCATACTTCATACCATTATTGTCCCCATCATCATGAGCCTAGAGTGAAGTGAAGTAACTTCTTCTAGTACAGGGGCAGACCTGCATCTATCCCATCATTGGAACATACAACATGTATAAATACAGCTAACTGTGTAGCTAACCAAGTCTGTTCTGCCCTTGGTCTTTTTGATCCTCTATGACATTTTTCTCACTTTGTTGTCTTATGACAGAGGGAAGTACCCATAGCGGAGATTCTGCATAGAGCCCATGATGTCCTTTTAATTTTAGAAAGATATGCAAGTCATTTCAGTTTATTTTACCTGTTCTACTCAGTGTAATGGGAAGATGTATCCTCTGGTAAAGAAGGGTTACACGTGAGAATGTTTTCTCATTGATTGCAGGTAGAAATTTTTCTCATGCTGTCTCAGTAATCCTGTGAGTGCCAGCCAGAATGTACAAAAATAGTATCTAGGGAACTATTTTCTCAGTGTTTAATTTCTAAAGAACATCTATATAAAAATATGCACTGCAGGAGTTTGGTAGTTATATCCATTTTGGAAGTACTCCATATCCTAAACTTATATTAAAGAGTCAAGATTCCCATTAGCAAATTAGAAGTCCTACAGAGTCCAGCAGTAAAAAAAGATTACTTCATTATAATCCAAGATTTCCCAGATTTATTACCCTAGGCCAATTTTCATATAGCATCTGGAAAGAATAGTGTGAGAAATACTAACATGTGAAATTATTTTTAAGATTTGCATTCCCAAAGAGACTGTGTCTTCTTTCGATGTTCACTTCATCATCTTCACATAGTAAGTTCTAAAGTCAGTTTGGCAGTAATGGTAGAAAAAGTTTGTATGTAGTACTAACACTAAAAGTCAGTACTGAGCTGGACAGTGGTTGTACATCACTTTAATTCTAGCAACCGGGATGCAGATGCAGGAGGATCTTTGAGTTTGAAGCCAGCCATGTCTATACAGAAACACTATCTGCAAAAAAAAAAAAAAAAAAAAAAAAAAAAAAAAAAAAAAAACAGACAGACAGCAATAAAAGTCAGTGCTGATTTAGCATTTCACTACAAGATTTTTTGAGGGGCGTTGTGGAGGGGAGCAAAAAGAGGGACTCATTTGTGTTGAAAATAATAAGACATTTTTTTGGGGAAATGTACATGTGATGCAAGCTAGGCTATATAAAGCAGGCACTTCGTTTCCCACTTTGTATCTTTTTTTTTAAACAAACATTTATTGGAACTCTGCTAGTGACAAGGCAGTATAAACAGAGAAGGTACAAACACATTTGAAACATAGTCTGTTTTTTGGGTACATTGAGAATAATCTGGAAGGTTAGCCATGTATATAAACCTGTATAATATAGCAGTGATCATGGCTAAGGCCAGCGGCCATGGTCTTCTCATTCTCTTAGTGTTTTGACTTATTTATTTTGACAGGGAGGGTCTTGCTGGTTTCAGATTTGTGATCCTCCTACTCCTAAAGTGTCCCAACTGCTGGGGTTATCATGCCACATTATCCAGCTTTATTATTTTTAACTTCAGTGAACATAAAGATAAAAGAGAATATATTAACAAATTATTTATCATTTTGAATTTTTACCATTCAAAGAATGTCATTACCTGTGACAATAGGTATATTTAATGAATGAGATGAGTTTTTAATAAATGCTAAAATGTAATAATAGCTATTATTACAATTATTGAGCATCAGAATGATTTGCTGTTCATTCAGAATGTACATTCCCTGGCTCTATACTCTGATATAGTGGGCCTAATGATAGGATCCTTATACTACACATTTAAATAAGAAGCCTGAAATATTCTGAAGTAATCCAGAAATACTGCAAGTAAATATAATTTAGGGGATCATCAGGGCCTGAAGAGATGGCTTAGTGGTTAAGAACACTTGCTACATAATAATGTCTAAATTGGGATTGCTGAAACTGACTTCTAAAATATTGTCCTCTGAGCTCCATATACAGGTTGTAGGATGTGTGAGCCTACACACACACACACACACACACACACACACACACACACACACACACACACACACACAAATGATGGTATTGATTTAATAATGATGATGATGATGATAATGATAATGATAATAATAATAACAGCTGGAATACAGAAAAGCTTATGATAGTCACAGTTTATATATCTGTGCTCAGCATGATTTCTCAGTTTTGATGTTTTAGATCAGATAATTCTTTACTGTAGAGGACTGCCCATTTCATTATAGGATGTGTAACATCATCTTTTGCCCAATTGTAATAATCAAGACTGTCTGCCAACATTAACAAAAATATCTATGGAACAAAATCTTCCTTGGCTGAGAAACCTCACTCTAACAATAAGGATCATTCTAGATTAATGATTAATCTAGATAACTTAGATTAATGAAGATAGAATTTCTTATAACTCTAGTTATCCAAATAAAATGTTCTTGGGTGTTCTTGTAATGACTTGCCCTAATATCCTCTCACCTCTTCTGCTCAAGTACTTAAATGCAAGAAACTCCATTATAAGCTTGTGTGGTATTTGATATAAGGTAGATAGATTCTCCCTCAAATGTTCTATGAGTGTATTTGCCATCAAAAGAGGCAAGCGATCACAATGTGATGTTTTATTGGTCCTAGTATATAGAAACCGAAGACTGTGTTATGGAAAGATGCTGGTGCGCATTAAGCCTTTTGAGTACTGGTTTAGAGGACAAATCTTTAAGATAAAGTTTGCAAAATAATAATTCCACAAATGAAGGTTAGTAGAATCTAAACAGCAGAGAGGTAGATACTGTGTGAAATGAAGTAACATCTTAGTTTTCATTTTACTGCCATTTAAGACGACAGTATCTTTTAAAGGCCAATTCCTTTATATCTGTTCTTCATCCTTTCTACTCCACCCTACCTTTCAGTCTTAGAAAGGAGGTCCTTTTTGGAATTTAGAAGTAACATTACTATACCAGACCATGCTGTTCCAATGCATTTATTCATTAATTAATGAAACATATTTGGAGGTTTGGGATACAATTAAGTGTTATAGAACTTGCTTAGAATGTGCAAGACTCTGTATTAGGTCCATTGTGTGCATAGATAGATAGATAGATAGATAGATAGATAGATAGATAGATAGATAGAGAGATAGATAAGTAGATGGCACAAAAGAGTTTTGAGTGAAGCTTAGAATAATAAATAGCAAATTGTTCTACAGACATCCAGTCTTCAGTAATGTGACGACTTGGTGAGAGGGCTACAAGTGACATTCTTTTTTTTCTTTTCTTTTTTTTTTTTTTTGGTCCTTCGAGACAGGGTTTCTCTGTATTGTTTTGGATCCTGTCCCTGAGCTTGCTCTGTAGGCAGGCTGGCCTCGAACTCACAGATCCACCTGCCTCTGCCTCCAGAGTCCTGGGGTTAAAGGTGTGCACCACCAATTCCAGGATTCAAGTCACCTTTTAAGAAATAAAGGAATATGAAAAATTGAACATCAATTGAGTGTGATTATTAAGAGAGAAAAGCAATTTTAAAAAAATGTATTTCCATGTAAAATGTGAAAGCTTCTTCTAGGTCAAATGGAAGTTTTTTATGTTTGAGAACGTGGCTGCTTCCATCAAGAAACAGGAAGAAAATTATTTTGTTAAATTTTGTTTATTTTAAATTTTTAAGCAATCTTATTTTACATACTGATCCCATGTCCCTCTTCTTCCTGTCTTCCCACTCCCCCTACCATATTCTCCCCACCCCCATCCACTCCACAGAGAGGGTGTGGCCTCCCTGGGGGAATCTTTAAATCAGTCACACCATTTGTGGCAGGACCAAGGCCTTCTCCAGCTCTATCTAGGCTGAGCAAGGTAACCATCCATAGGGAATTGGCTCCAAAAAGCCCGTTCAAGCACTAGGGGTACATACTGATTCCACTGCCAGCACCCCCAAATGACACCCATGTTCAGTGGGGGGGCTAGTTCAGTCTTACATATTGTTCCCCAGCTGTCAGTCTGGAGTCCATGAGCTCCCACTTGCCCCATTCAGCTGTTTCTGTTGGTTTCCCCAACATGGTCTTGACCTCTTTTAAAACAATACAATGATGCTTTGTGAATTAATGGGTTTCTTTATAGATGATTCCTTTATTTCCTGCATTATGAACTGTAGGAAAGATTTCTCTTTTAGGCATTGTTAGAAAACAGTGACACAATCAATTCCCAGTGTATTCATATGGGTTGTATAGGCACATTCTCAAACCAATCTAGAAGCTATTTATTTTTCTAGATGATTAAAGAAAGCCATGTGGCAGCCACCGCAGTTTCTTAAAATACTGTGATTTTTCTCACATTTTCCTTTTGCTTAACTAAAAATTAGAAAGTATAAGGAAGAGAAACTTTTCAGTGTGTCAGTCAGTAAGTGCTACTTTCTTAGCATAAAGAGCATATCCTGTGGTTTATGAGAACTATAAATTATCATGTCCTACTAATAACCTCCTATTGTTATGAACAGTATAGAGTAAAGATGTGATTCTCGAATGGACTTAAATATTTGGGAACATGATTACAGAACATTGTGTTCTACTCAACATAAATAACTTCTGCCATGTCAGTCCTTCAGAGATTAAAGGCTATTTTGGAAAGATAGTATGGTTTCAGAATATAGGCATAACATGAACAACTGCTACTCAAGGTTCTTTATTTCCCTTTGTTTTTAGAAAGTAATAGTTATTTGGAAGTAGGATTTTTGAGCCACTGCCTCACTCTTAGGTCATGAAGGCATTTCTTGAAGAGAATTTGTTTTGGATTGTGAAACTGCTAACACCCTGCCAAGAAATTATGGAGTCTCAATTTAGGACACCAAGAGAGCCTCTACATGTAACCTTCAGCCAAGGGACATTCCCAGGCCCTCTTCCAGTGTGTCACACATGTCAAAGTAGTCTCCAGTTGTGTAATCTATAAGCAGCCATTGATACAGAAGACCTTTTAGGTGTTCATGAGAAAAGAGGAAGCTGTTGCCTTAAAGTTGCCAATTCCATGCAGCATCTGTGTGCTGCAAATGAGAACAGAAAAGCCAGAAACTGATAAAGAGTAAACCACTTGGCGCCGTTGTCAGCAGGATAAATGTGTACATGTTTTAAACTATCTGTAGTTTCTATTATTAAGGAGATTACCAGGCTAGATTCTCCCCTCACCCTGTTCTTTAACCGGGTCATTGTGTGTTAATGAATTGAGGGGCCCTTACGACTTTATGTAAGCGTATTCAAGTTGGTGTAGTTCTATGAAGAGAATTTCATTAGTAATATGGCATTTATAATTTTTTATTTAATGATTAATGAGAATATTTTCAAAGTAATTTTTTTTCCTTTTTTACATGTTGATTTCCAGGCCAGCCAAGACTACATAGTGAGACCCTTTCTCAAAACCTTTTTTTCAAAGCAGAGATCTGTTTTGTTATATGACTTTTGTTTGAGTACATAGACATTTTATAGAGAAAATATAGATTTTTTTGAGATTTCAAGTTAGGGAAGTATTTTGGTGGAAGCTTCAAAGAGTCTTGGATATTATAGCAGAAACTTTACCCCAGCCTCTGGCATCTACATATCCTAAGAGTTTGGGATATTACAGTGGAAGTCCCACCCAAGCCCTCCTCTTTCTCACTCCAAACCCTGCTGCATCTCAGAAAGCCTGCCAAATGATGACCCCTCCATCAGAGATGCTGAATACCACTCTCACAAGGTACTTAAACTGTCCCCCAGGAAATAGACTAATAGTTTTCTGGTCTCTCTTTCCTCCCTCCTCTCTGGGATCTTTGTATCCCTTAAATGTGGGCTTTCTGAGATGTAGCAGGGTTTGGAAATAGGTGAGGGAACTTGGGTGGAAAGTCCACCATCCCATACCAGATACATTGGGTATATGGATGCCAGGGACTGGGGTGAAGCTTCCACTATAGCAGGAAGAATTGTAACAAGAACCAGCTGTTCTAAAGGCTTCCCAAACTATCAAGTAAGTCCAGCCTCTCTTCTCTCCAGAGTCATTTTTGTTTTGTGTAAATGTTTCAGTCCATTTCTTTCAGAAAATGTATTAGCCTTTCCCAAAGATGGCCTCATTTACTTGGCAATCAAACCCCTTGTGCTTATTTCTTTGTATTTTATTCTTTAGAAACAGAAAAGGTACACGGAAAAAAATGTTAATTTTCACATGTGAGAATTCACTTTGTTTTATTGGCAAAGTTTAAAATGTATCTAAAATGAACCTATCTCCATGTTCCATCTACCATATAGGAGTGAGGAAAACACATTTTGTGAGGAAAACCTTTAGGGGAGGAAATTATTCTCATACTATTTCCTAGATTATGTCACTAGGCTTTAGTTTCCTCATTTATAAAATGGAAATATAATAGTCCTTCCGCCACAGAACTGATTCAAGTTTACATGAGATAAAACATATGAAGAGTTTCAGCCACTGCCAGGCATGAAGAAAGTTCAATAAATGTTTGTTGATGTCCATGACAGTGATAAAGGTTTTGGAGTCCCCAAAAGTTGTATTGTAGCATTTCAACATAGCATTTTCTGATGTGAAATCAGATCACATAATCAACCAAGGTTATTTGAATTTGCTAGTGGAAAGGAAATTTGCTTTTTTGTCATTTAATGGATGCTGTGTTTACTTATTCAGTTGTGATGGTAGGGAGAGTATGTACATACTGTCATGCCTTGTGCCTCTGCCTTGATAGTCAGGAATATGGTTGAACTTTTTGAAATTTGGCATAACTTTTGATACTATGCAATGCATGCTGTTGACTTTCTACAGATATTTATTCATAAAACATCAAATTTTCATGAGAAATTGTACTAGGAGAAAACATTTGTGCTTTAAGAATATTTAGAGGTCATTTATTTTTAACCATAATTGCTCCTTGGTATTTGCAGATAATTAGTTTCAACACTTCTATGAAAACCAAGATATGGGCAATTCTACTTGCTTAAATAAAGTGGAGTGTTATTTTCCTATATCTTACTCATTTTCTCCTATATACTTTAAATCATCTCTAGATTGCTTATAATTATTGCATATGTAAATTCTATCCAAATATTTGCTATAAATTTTTGTTGAGGGAATAATGACAAGAAAAGTGTTTGTGCATGTTAAGTATAGATAGTATTTTTTATTTGCAGTTGCCTGAATTCACAGATGAAGAAACTGAGGAACCACCTAAATGAGTTAACTTTGCAGAGAGTATCTTATAAATGACCCATTCTTTCTCTCTTTTTTCTAAGAGTGTACCCTCTATATGCACTCATATTTAATTATCATAGTATGTGTCAGACAATAAAGTTAAGTAAATGGCTTCTAAATATCAATAATCCATATTAGAAATCAAGTATATTAGAAATCTTAGTATTAAGCCACACAAACTTGTTTGAGCTAACAAAGGGAATTCATGAGGCTGGAAGATCACACTTCAGAATCTACAGAAAGCAGGATTACTCTGACAAGTTAAGGACAAGAATCATGGTCTTTATAACAGGAAGAATCTCTTTGATATGCTGTCTTAAGGAATAAAATCCAATTTCTTCTGTATTGAGTTATGGTGACCTAACTACAGGGTCAAATCTTCCAACAGTGTATGATTAGCAAAGGTCAGATCATAAGCTCATAGCTGGGCTAGATCATCAGTTGGGGGGAATCTAGCCTATATTTATTTTAATGGTACCTGGCACCATGCTGTTTACATAAGAACTACAAAGAGGAGTGGCAGTTTCGCAAAAGGAAACCAGGGTACTTCTAGAAAAGAAAAATAGATGTGGAGCAACTCAAACTGGTAAATGCTTGTTGTTCCACACTGCTGATAGTCTGATTGTTTACATCAGACATCGTAGTCTAGCCGGTCTTTATTTATCCTGTGAAAACCTTTAAAACTTGCTGAGATGTGACTTGTATGTGTCTATTCATGCTATCACTTACATAAGATTACCTTTCCACAGAGATTTGATAAGGAAATTATGGTTTCAGCATTTATACTAAAATAAGTTTTATCTTTATATCTTTATTTTTCCTAATAAGTAAAAATGAGTCAAAGCTATAATTTTCTGTAAACTTAAAACAGGTAACACAACATTGGGAGTAATTTTAGCAATCTTATTGAAATTAGGCTTATTTAGGGAAAATACACTTACATCAATGTGGTAGAGTATCTTGTTGCTTTGAAAATGTTTTAGGTTGGAGTTGGAGGAGGACTCAGTGTTTTCTGTACAATCATGAGGACCTAAGATCAGACCCTGACCACGCTTGTTAAAAATAGCCAGACAGAATGGTATATAACTATGATTCCAGTCTAGGGGTGCAGAAGCAGACCAATCCTAGAAGTTTAGTAAAACTAAACTAGTCGGTTCAAACTATTTCCAAAGTCAATAACAGACCCTGTAACAAGAGACTAAGATGGAAATCAATCACAGAAGAAACCCAGAGTTGACCAGATCTTCATGTGTATCCATACAGTCAAGTCTGCTGGCACACACTTGTGGACACATATACATTATGTCTCCTCTCTCCATCACTTTCCACCTCTCCTCCTCTGTCTCTCTTATACACACATTTATACATACACACAAAGAAGATGATTTATGTTAATTGGTTATATTTTTTAATTTATATACTTATTTTGTGTAGTTTGTGGATAGAACACAAGATATATGTATATATCTCTCTACCGTAGCGTAACATCCCCAGCCCCCTTTTCCTTCTTATTTTTAACACAGGATGTCACTAATTTCCACAGACTAGCAACTTGGAATCTTCCTGGCTCAACTTCCTGAACTTGTGGGATTACAAACCTGCCCCAGGATTACAAACCTGGTTCCTGTGGTTTTAGGATGCCATGTAACTTATGGATTATCCATTTCAAATTGATTCCCTTTATTTTTTGATCCTTGGGAAAACTTAACCTTTTAGTGGTGCATTTCCACCCGTGTGGAATCCCTTGGCCTATTTGGATTATAACAACCTGTGGAGGACAATGGATGAAATGGTAAAAGAAGAAATGTGTGTGTTTATTTGCACATAACGCATTGCTGATGAATGAAAATGATTAATATCCTTGTAAGGTGCAAGGGACATTGCCGATTTGCATTTATGTATGCCCTTCCTTTCTAGGGTAATCAGCAACTCTGAAAAAGTTGGAAGGGTTTCCACATGACAAATAGAGAAAATGAATATCAAGTGTTCTTATAATTTACTCATAGCAATGCGGCAAGGGAACCAGAATTCAAAACCACTCTTGCTCATTCTGCTTGTGTGGTTTACTTCTATGCATCTGTGCATATATATGACATTTTTGCCAAATATCTACTTACAGTTATGTATCTACAATGCCATATTATGTAGTAAATAAGAGAAGGAATTTCTATATCAAAGTTCACTGGTGGAGGGGTGTTAAAATTGTTGTGAAAGACCAATATTGATGTTGGTATTAATAATGACCATCATTATCCCAACTACAAATGAATTTATATATGCTGTAAGTTATGATCACTATTGTTTGAGAGTAGCATTAAGGCCTGAATTCCAGATTTATCTTATCTCTCTATGCACTTCCGAGGCAATTGTAGACACCAAGAAACAAGTGTTTATTTTTTTGTTGTTGTTTTGTTTTTGTTTTTGTTTTTGTTTTTGTTTTTGTTTTTGTTTTTCAAGACAGGGTTTCTCTGTGGCTTTGGAGGCTGTCCTGGAACTAGCTCTTGTAGACCAGGCTGGTCTCAAACTCACAGACACCTACCTGCCTCTGCCTCCAGAGTGCTGGGATTAAAGGCATGTACCAAAACCACCCAGCTGAAACAAGTTTTTAGAGGTTTGCATGAAGGCTTCTCTGAAGAGAAGAATAGAGCAGTGGTGGCAGTTTCCTTCACTCATGAGAATTTGAATTTTCATTGCAGATCCCCCTTGATGCATCATGGCAAGCACCGCAGGCTGAGGAATGGGACAGGATGACCATGAAAATCTCTTTGATAAAATCTGCTGGACAAAGTATAATTGATTGCTTAAAATCTTATTTCAAAAATCTTCCCCTCTGATCCTTTGTAACCTGTTTTGAATAGTAGTGTTATTCTTACCAACTTAGAGTGAAAAGGTAAGAAATTACAGTAATCTTATTAGTCAGCAGATTTGAACAGAAAATGAATCAAAACCTTAAGAAAGGAGTTGCATAGAGTAGAACATCCTTGTACAAAAGGGTCATATTTTGAAGAGAAAAAAAGTAACCATGTTTTTATGTTATATAGAGGTTACCTACAAAAACAGTTTGTAAACCCATTTTTTTAAAAAAAATCAATCCCAGGGGCTAGAAAGATGGCTCAATGGTAAAGAGTACCTTGGTGTTACTTATCAAGGGATCCTGAGTTCAGATTCCAGCACCCTTGTTGGGCAGCTTACAATTGCCAATAACTCCCCTACCAGGGGATCTGACCCTCTGATTTGCTCTCCAAGGACACCTAAAAAATGTGGCAGGTGTGTTTGCCCCTTTCCTATATTCAAAAATGAAAATAAAACTGATTTTTAAAAATGAATTCCCAGCATTCAGGAGGCAGAGGCAGGAAGATCTCTGTGAGTTCGAGGCCAGCCTGGTCTCCAGGGCGAGTGCCAGGATAGACTCCGAAGCTACACAAAGAAACCCTGTGTCGAAAAACCAAAACAAAAAAATTCCCATATAGATGTAGGAATGAGAAGAGATGCAAAAATTTTGTATCATTATGGTATAATTCTAGGAATAATTCATAGGGACAAAGGACAATTGAAGAGCAGATTGTGGATGACATAATATATTCTGGGCTATACAGTTGAAACAGAGTATGACTGATTGTGGTTGATGATCTTTTCCAAGAATGATCCACTGATACATGGGAGGCAGGATGTATGAACATTTAGGTATGAATATTTTCTACGAAGGCTGGTAAGGATGTTAGGAATACAGAAAAAGTAGCATACTTTTAGTAGATGCTATTTTCTAGGACTTGAGCCACTGAGTTATGAAAAATTCAGTAACAGTAGATGCTGGAATGGAATGGTATATTATCTGAGTGACAGACAGATGCTAGGGGTGAAAGGATGGATGAATGGTGTTATAATATTGGTATCTTTCTAAGGGACCAATTGAATTGTAAGAAGGAAGACAGGAAGATTGAAAGTTGTGAGAAGGGATGGAATCTTTCAAAAGATGCCAGTCAGGGTCGATGAGTACTAGGAAAAATGATCCTCATGGAAAACTATGAAAATTTCCAGGGAAGAACCAGGATTAGGGAAGAAAAGGGAGCACTGCCATAGTGTGGCAGGATGATAATCCAGGAATAAACCAGAGGAGTTGGAGGAAATCAAAAGTGTAGGTAGTGGACCCCAAAGCTGGGTAATGGCTCAGTTGATAAAGTGCTTGGTCTGCCAGTGTAAGATCCAGAGTTTTGAGCCACAAAAAAAGATGAGCAGTCATGGCAGCTTGCCTGTACTCTTGGTGCTCCTGAGGCAAAAGTAAGGTATCCATGGGCAAACTGTGCCGCTAGACTAGCCAAATTGGCAATCTCCAGGTTCATTTGAGAGATAGTGCCTCAATAAATAAAGTGGAGAGAGATTCAGGAAGACACTTGGCTTCAACCTATGCCACCTGCTACATTCATGGAGATCACACACACACACACACACACACACACACACACACACACACACACACACACACACACACACACACACACGCATGCACGCACGCACGCACACACGCACGCACGCACGCACGCGCACACACACACACACACACACACAAACACACTCATGCAAGCATGCACGCACACACCCATACACACTATACATGTACATGCTAAGACAATGACAAACAAAATGTACCACAATACTGAAGATGAAGTAAAGGAGCATAAATGTGGAAGGAGAACTTGTTCTAGGTGGCTCAAAGGGGTGAAGTGTTATCTTCTAGGTATAGGCCAAGGTTAGGGGTAAGTTTAATGTTAGATAATGTGGGAATAGTAACATCTTCCAGAAATAAGCCATGGCAGTATTTTGGAGAGTCAGGAAAAGAAAGATAGGGTTAGATGCTAACTTCCAGGATAATTCATAGGGCCAAGAGTGGGAGATACAAAAATATATATAAAGTACGCACATGGTATTTACTATGAAATATCCCAAGAAAAACTGTACCTTATAGGAATGATCACAAAAGCATGGGGAAACTGGATGAATAGATTTTTCTGTAGCAGCATCTTTCAGGAATGTCATATTATTAGAATAGGAGAGAGAAAATAGTAGATGTAGTTGGGATGTTAGGAATTTTTTACTGAAAGGAGAATGAGGAAGATAGTGTTAAGGAATTATGCCTTCCAGAAATACCCTAGAGGAAGGGGACAGGTTCAGACATGTAACTGATATAAGGGAATAGAATTTTCTAGGGAGAAAATGAGGAGTAGCTTTTGGAAATGGCTTGTGAAATGAAGAAAATAGGCACATTTTAACAAGTGAATGCTCAGTATGCCTGGAACATAAAGCAAGTAGTGTGATGAGTAATTGTAGTAATAGGTTGAACAGCCTATAATGCATCTATTATATTTTATGCATGCAAGGTTTCTCAATTTTAGGCCCGTGAAGAAAATTTTAAATTTGTTTTGTGTTTTTAAACATTATTATTAGTTTAGTTTTGCTTGTTTTTGCTTTTGTGAAATAAAGTTTCATTATGTATTCCTGCATGGCCTGTAACTTGCTATCCTCTTTTCTCTGTCCACTACAAGATAAGATTAAACTCCATTACCATGCTCAGCTTGGTACCACTATGTTTTTAAATTTCATTGTGTTTTGCATGGTAGAGGATATTAGAGGTGATGTAGGATGATAGTATGGTGCTTACCACTTTCTTTGTCCATGTAAGAGATTTTACAGTAGTATGGACCAGAGTGGAGTCAGAAGAGATGGAAAAGTGAGGAAAAATTTTAAAATAGATGAGAAGTGTTCCTAATGATCAAGGATATTGAATCTTTAGATAAACCACTTTTGGGGCTAAAAATATTTCTCAATAGCAGGAAAAACCTTTTTTCCTCAAAAGTTAACAAATGCTTTCCTATGGACATCGAGCCAATGAGGTTTTTCTTTCTTTTTTCTCCAAAAACACTTGAAACACTTTCGATTAGTGTTCTATTACATTTTGTAAAGGTGCATTCCTCTGGGTTCTGTATGTATTTTTAATTATGCTATTATTGATGTATATATAACTGGTATATATATACATTTCACAATATGTATGTGTCACATATGTGAAAGTTAAAGAATAACTTTCAAGACTTGGTTCCCTTCTTCCTATATGCATTGACATGTGATTTCCATTCTTATTCTGTGAACAGAACTGCTCGAGAATTTGCTTCTCTTTTTGTGAATATCAATGTGACTTCTGAGCCATATGAGGTACCTACACTGTGATTCTTGTGGTATGTGAAGCAGTGTGGTGGCACCCCTCATATATTCTCAGTCACCAGTGGAGGCCAGATATACTTTGCCAGTTCTGAAACTAAATTGCTCAGAACAATGCCTTGATAATTCCTCCATTGCTTATAATCATGTATGGTATAATAAAATGATTTAAAAACATGTCTGAAAATTTTCTCATTTCCTTTTTTTATTCCTGAAAAGTTCATTGCTAAAGAAAATTTCATTTTGAATTAATGTTTTATTTTGAATGTTTCATTTGAATTATATCGTGACAATTAAGTTCCTTCCTTTAAAATGTAGGAAAATGAAGAAGCAAAAAAAAATACAAAAATAAGTTGATTTCCAAGAATATTGTAGTGCTTATAAAATTAGTATACTTAAAATCATCTCTGTTCTTTACATAGGCTTCTTTATGCCACCTGTTTCTCACAGGTGTTCTTTCTTGTTAAATCATGTTGAATGGGAATAACTTCTAATTCACAAAAATGATTTGTGTACACTCTTTTTTATATTAAGTTCTGCAATTTGGATATTAAAATTTAGCTGCCACCTTGCTATTTTAGGCGTTTCCATACATTTCCATTACTAATGAGTGAAGCCATTTAATTCATTGACTAAATATGTAATAAACTAACAGAAAAGCCAAAATCCTAAATACTTATTCTTTAGACTCTGACATTAATTACAAAGCTCTCCCTTATCCAAAGAGAATGATTCTTATCTGGGAATGTTATGCTTGAATAGGATATGGTTAGTTAATTTGTTGCAGACAAATTCTATTTTATGCTGTTACGCGAGTCCCAGAATTTTGAGTGCATTTTGTGAATTTAGACTTTGTCTTCAAATTAAACTATTGTTCTCCCCTGTGATCATCAGAAGTCTCCAAACTGATATAGGACATTTGCATTTTTAAAATATGTACTTATGGACAGTAGTTTAATATTACTCTTTTAACTCCTTGCAACCTGCTGAAGTATCTTAATTAATGGGTTATCTGTATCATTTATTTATAAGGAACATAATACTTCTATACAAGCCCTGTGTTATCTTTTAGAAAGTAGAGTTTAGATTTTGAATCTCAATCCATTATCACAAATGTTTAAAAGCGCCTTAACAATTACCGTCTTTATATTCAAATTAACAAATTCTAAAAAGGGAAAAGATAGTGAACACATGGAATTTGTCCATGATTTTTCTATTATACTAGATTTCAAAGCAACTATTCTGAAATAGAACAGATTTGGTGACAAATAATTTCAATTTCTTCAGAAAGAAGTGATAAATTTAAGTGCTAACCACTCTGTGTTAAGTTTTATAAAGAACTTTGGTGTCCTCACTAAACATGCAAATGTTACTGCATGACTACTCATAAGTGAACTATAATAATTGTCACTGTGACCTGTCCCTCAGTTTCCTGACATGCATTTCTAATTGTTCAAAGAGTCTTCTAAAAAGCTAAAAATATTTCCTATATTGTAACCAAATATGCTGTATTAAGGATTTATCTTTATGGATTATGCTTGAACAATATCCATGCTTAGAATAATAGTTTACAGTGGGCAAAGAACTTCTGATAATTTAGTGCTGCTCAAGAGAAATACTTAGCAATGTTTAAAGGATGAAACAGATTCCTTAGCCACCAATAATCTGCCTTGAATATGAAACTTACAGTTTGTTATAAGAAGAAGATATGCAAAAGCTGAAATTCAGCTTCCTAAGGACCAGATTTGGCAATTTCTGATAGGACATTGCTAACCCTAATTGCAAACTGAGCTTGTTTTTTGAGTCATGTCATCTATAATAATATTTTCTATGTCCTTACCTGCTGAGGCAAGTATCTCTTTGTGGAGCTAGAAACCACATTCCCTAGGATCAACATAGCCACCTTCCCTTCGCAGGGCTCCTCACATACACCATACTTACACAGATTTGAAGTTGCCAGGCTTTCTATTTGCATTTGATCAGGGGAGCATTGGTTTAGGAGAACATTTGTTTTGTGTGTCTGATTTTATATGCTAGCAATAGTTTTGCCTTGTTAGAAACTGCTGAGAATGATAATTAAGATACTTTGGCTTACTCTCTCTATCTTAATGATTCTTCCCACAATTGGCTATGCCAAGGATAGAGGTCTGGTGTTTACCTTCTTGGAGATTTACCAATTAATGGCAAATGTTCCACCATTTTCTCTTTATAACTTTCCCTTTCTGCTTACCTTCTCTAATAGGAATGGAATTTTGTAGGTGGAGCTGGCCAAGTAAGTGAACAGATGGCAGACCTCCTTGGGGAAAAAGTGAGGCTGAGCTCACCTGTTACTTATATTGACCAAATAGATGACAACATCATTGTAGAGACACTGAATCATGAACACTATGAGGTAACACATTATAGTAAAAGGAATTTGTAGTAAGTAGATTTTGTGCCATTTGCAACTTCTAATCATTATAATCTAATCAGTGATATAATTAACTCTAGCATATATCTACCTCAAGTCTTCCAGATTGACAGATTTGGTTTACTTACTGTCCTAGTTAGCTTCTCTGTAGCTGTGATAAAAAGCCGAAAGTACCTTTTGAAAGAAAAGGGTTTACTTTGGCAGGTATTCAAGTAGAAGCAGAGGTAGGAATCCTGCAGGAGTGCTGCTAATCGGCTTGCTCCCATGACTTGTTCAGTTTGCTTTCTTATACTACTCAGGGTCATCTCTCCAGGGGTGATACCATTCTCAGCAGACTACACTGTCCCAAATCAATAATTAACCAAGAAAATGCCCTACAGACAAGACCACAAATCCATCTGATGGAGGAAATTCCTCAGCTGTGGCTCCCTTTTCCAAGCTAACTCTGGTTTGTGTCAAGTTGACAAAAATTAACAGCCCACCTACCTTTTTCTATGTTGTTGATTTACAGTGGCTTGATTTTTTAAAATTATGCTCCATACCCCTTGCAAAGGCTACAGCTTATATTGCAGGTGATATTTTGCATATTGTGTTTCAGTGTAAATATGAAATTAGTGCCATCCTAACAATTTTGACGGCCAAGATCCACTTCAACACATAATTTCCAATGGAGAGAAAACAGTTAGTTCAGTGTCTTCCAATGGGGGCTGTGCATGGTGTCTTACAAGTAAGCCTTCTGGAAGAAAAAGGGTAGCCTGCTCTTATTTGTGTTTAAACTAGTAAGTAAAGAACCCGCATTGTAGGGATATTGAACAGAATATGCGGAATAGAAAAAGACAAATGTTTTCAAATTTGTAGAGAAATTGTAAATCTGTCTCTAAATATCACAGAATGGCCTCATCAGTGATTGTTGACAAAGGGAGAAAAAGATGGGCATGCAATGTGAATATCAATTATGGGTTCACCACTGTCAAGCTCCTGGCATTTATCTGCTGCTTACTTTTCTTCAGCAGAATGAGACCAAGGATCCTTGTAGAAACAGTGCTGCTACAAAGCCAGCTATCCCTGGACTTTACCAGAGTATTAACATGAGTCCCTAAACATAAAATGATTATAAGGCTTTGTGATAAATGCTTATCAGGGTGCGGTGAATATTAATGGAGGCAGGTTTTAAGGTACTTTAGGAGCTTTCCAGATGTGGTACCTGCTCATGTTCAAAGAATCCTTTTCATAACTTCTAGGGTAAATGGAGGTGATTCCTTCTAGCACATCCCATCTCTTTCTCCACATCTTCCTACATTCAGGGCTATTTTATCATTTTCCTATTCTTATCATTTTGCCATGCATGAGTCAAAGCCCTTTTTGGAAAACTTATAGAGATGAGCCATTTTCCACATAAGGAATACACGTACTTGTATAGTCATGTGAGCTTTAAAATAAAAGCATCTAGAGTGGGAGCAAAGGCTAGTGCTTTAACATATTCCTTCATCCACAGTAAATTGGTTTATGTATATTTTATATGTGTGTGTATCTTTTATGTGGTTTCAATCCTTCATTAATTTTCTCCTGGTTAAGACTTGTGGATGCATGATCATTGAAAATGAGGAAGCACCAATTTCAATCACTCTGGATGACACCAAACAGGATGGGTCACTGCCTGCCATCATGGGGTAAGTGAGAGATGGGTACAGTTTTTAATTTCTGTTGGTATAGGTGCTAGCAAATTATATTGCTTTATAATTAGGCTCAAGCAATGATAAATGCACACTGTATTGTGTTTTCATGTATTAGCATATCTATAGCAACGTTTTTGTGTGTGGCAAAGGATACTACTTCCCAGTAACCTCTGGTTATTCTCTTCACTTTTATAACATTTTCCAATGTGTCCCTGTGAACCTGATACTGTAAACAAGAGCTTATCAATCTGACAAATGATGTTCCCATATATATATATGAATGTAGAGCAATAATGAAATTAATATTATCATCCTGGTTATTTTGCTTGCTGACTTTTTTCCTTCCATTCTTGCTCCTTTTTGATACCGTTCCATTCCTAATAATTCTATACTTGACTTTTTATTACATCCTATACATTTTTATTTTACTTTCTTATATTATAAATCTTTCTATTTTGTATCTTTCTTTTCTTTATCTTTGATCAAATATTTACTTATATCTTTCATTTTTTTTACTTTTAAATGTCTTCCATCTAGAGAGTTGAAGATGGTTCTCCTCATCCAAGTACATGTTAAACCTATTTTCTGTAATCAACAACATCCCCATTATAAACATGTGGTCTGGGAATCCCTATGGCATGGTGTGATTACAGGAATCAAGTTGTGCCAGTATTTGCAAAGCATCAAAAGGCAGAAGGATATTTTCTTCATCTTTTATGTTAGCAGATGCTGAGCCTTAGCTTTCTGGCAAGAATGGTTTTTAAATCCAGTGAATTAGGAAGAGATTCTTGTGTCCAATTTTCTTGTGATTGAAGATTGACTAGCAAAGATATATTTTGAAATATCAGACTTTAATTTTTGGCAGTTTTTTTTCCTGGTCACAATCCCTTCCAGTAACATCACAATCAGAATTTAAAAAGGCTTCCAGCTATTGTATTCTATATGTAGCCAGTCTTCAATGTAATGACATGGGAATCATAGTTGGAATAATAATTTTTGTGTCTTCCATATATATACTAAGCTCCAACTTTCGTCTGACACTTGTGGATTACTACAAAGGGACACCAGCTAACCATTTAAGCAACAGTGGAGAGGCTACCTTAAATGCCCTCCACTGATAACGATATTGACAACTAACTTAAATGCCATTCTAGAAACTTCATCCAGCAGCTGAAGAATGCAGAAGAAGACACCCACAAATTACAACTGAACTGAACTGGAATCCAGTTTCAGAGAGGGAGGAGTTATGATCAAACCTGTCAAGAACAAGCTGTTGAAACCTCCAGGAACATTAAACGTTAACTAGAGGGAAATTTTGGCCCCAGAATTATCACTGGGAAAGAATCATGGAAGTGATACAGACCCCATAAATGAGGGTGTCATTGAGGAGACCTCACAAATCTATGGGGCCTCTTTTACTAGATCAGAAATTATCCGTAACATAGGAATGGATTTTGGGATCCAGTTCCACATAGGGGGATACTCCCTTAGCCTAGATTAAGGGGGAGGCCCTAGGCCCTATCCCAAAATATATAACAGATTCTGAAGTCCCCTTCATGGAACACCTCACACTCCCTTGGGAGAAGAAATGGTATGGGATAGATAGGGCATTAGTGGGGACAAGGGAAGGAGGGAAGGCAGAGGAAATGTGGATTGATGTGTAAAATAATCATTTTTCAAATTGAAATAAAAAATAGGGAAAACCAAATAGTACAACAACTAAAGTACCTAATGTATAAGAGAAACACCAGTAAGGACTATTCCTCCACAAAAAGTACAAGAATCTTAGGGTTCTCTCCATTTTGGGAACTGCAGCATATGGGATATACCTAAGTGGTCATCAACCAGCTGGAATGGTATAATGATGCATTTACATACATGTGTACTCAACTGAAGCCATAGTAGGTTATTGTGGGACAGCAAAAGTAAAAATAGTTAAAAAGAGAGACTTGTGCCTTTGGCCTAAGTCTAGGAGGATATATTGTGAAGTAATGAGTGAGTGTGGTTGGTTTAGAAATTGAACATATAATAGATTGTGACAGACAGGTTATAAGTGTTTCCTGACAACTCTGACAGAAATCTCTCTGGCCATAAAATGGGCCAAAAACAGAGAGCAACTAAGATTCAGTTTTACATATTTGGAATTAATATCACCATACAATGGAGTTTGGGCCTGAAGAATACATAGGATTGTCTGCAAGTGGAGTTACAATATAGGTGCAAGAAATTCATCCCAAACCCCAAGAAAGAGCTGCCAATCTTCAAACGACTGAGTCATTTTTTCAGGTAGTCAACAACTTCAGTTAGCCTGGCTTAACCTTGAGGAAACATCGGGTGAAGCAAATGTGAATTTAATAAAGGCACATTTACTGGAAATCCAAAAGCTTAAAACCTTGAGCATTGCATGAATTTTGCTTAGAAATTGGTTGTCTTTTGTGAAAACCATGGTGTATTTTTAGTCAGCTTTGTACTCCTGAGTGTTACTTTGTAGCACTGAGCTTCAGCTTTGGTACCCTGTTTTGTAAATGGTTTAAACAATCATATTTTTTTCTATGAGTCCTCTTCTCAGATGGGGAAACTTAAGTTACACATATTCTGTATTATGACTCAAAGTGCACTTCAAAAAGTAAAGATTTTGACCTGTTGCTGTTGCTCCTTATCCAAAACTGTTTTCAGAAGGACACAAATCCACACACTGGCCATCAAAAGATCTCTGAGGTGAACATCAAATGTGATCAGCTGTTAAGAATATATTTTCCCCAGTAAAGCCAACACCTGACCTGGAGTATCATGCCATGCTGTGTTTTAATACAGATATTGTGAATTCAATTGATTTCATAATTGGATAGACATAGAAAGGCTTCTTTATATAATCCCATTCACTTGCCCTGGACACATTACGAGTTACAGAACACACAGATGACCTCTGTGCATCAGGCCCCAGATATTTACATGAAGCATGGAAGAGTGAAGTTTCCCAAGCATCCATGCCATTTATCATCATCATCATCATCATCATCATCATCATCATCATCATCATCAAGTTACCATTGCAGCAGAGATTTTATTTAAAGTCCTGACTTACCTAGATCTCTATTTCCAGAGATGGTAGGCCTCACACACAGAGATATACCTGGCTCTTCCTGTTAAGTGTTGGGATAAAAGACATGCAGCCACTTTGACTGCTTACTTTTCATTTTTTATCTGGGCAAGTTTTCATGGTCATTAACAACGGGCTGCAGAATGCTAGTGTGCTTCACCCTAATACAGGGAGACTAAAGTATTTGTCATCATTTGCAGAACTAGGGGGTCTGTGCTGCCTCTGCAATTAAACAGCCGGCTCAGGCATTGGCAAACTCCCTTCACAAGCATTGAACACACATCTCAAGCACACCTCTCCAATTGCAGCAGAAAACACTGATGGCAAGAATTCTTCTGGAACTTTGATCAATTCCTGAAGCCAAGTGCCATTCCAATTCTGTGCTTGGCCTGCGAGATGTGTACATGGGTCTTTCGAAGAAAAACCTCTCATAAACAACATTGCTGAACACTTTCCTCCAGCAAGTTGACATTCAAGGTCAGGCTCCAAAGCTGAACTGCCATCTACAGCAGAGAACACTGATCAGGAGGGCATCTCTGGAACTTTCTGAAGCCAACTGTCACTCCAGTTCTTCATTTGGCCTGCTGGAAGTGTGCACAGGTCTTGGGAAGAAAAGACTTATACAAACACATTCACTTACCCTATTCCTGCAGACAGTTGCCATGGAAAACATCCTTCAACCTCTTTGCCTGAGGTAAATAAAGACAGTTTGCTCTACTCAAATGTCTAAGAAAGTACCTATCTAGACCAGTGGAGAGAGGCCTACAGACCACACATTGTGGTCTCTCAGACCATGGATAATTATCAGCAAGCAAGACGAAGACTAGGAGGTTTACATCCCATCCAAAAGCCTGGGATACTTGACAACCAATAAAGCCCAGAGGAATTTGCCCCCTGAACAACAGATGACACCTTTTCTGCCCAGATTGAGTTTCAGAGACACATATATGGACCAGGATGAGTTTCCCTGACTCTGGATATGTAGACAGTCAGTATTTTCAAGCAGACCCTGACGTATCTACAGAAATTATGGGCACTTCAAGCTCCAAAAAGGAGCTGAGACAGGGCAAGAAAGGAAATGGACCACTCCTTTTCATGTGCTAAATATGATGAGAAACACAGTGAAAAGTGATCCTAATCTATCTGCTTTCCATCCAGTCATCAGAAAAAGACCTAGGTCATCTTTTGCACAGACCAGAGAAGGCTAAAGATACTTGGATATGTCTCTCCTCTTGGAAGAGAATGTGGATTGCTGCCTGCTGTATAATGGAGTTGCTGAGAGGTTTTCAGGACCTGGTCAAAGGGATGCCATTGCAAAGACCACTGGAACTTATGCATTACCAACTGGAAAATCTTCCTCTCATCCATGTGGACTGTTACGTTCCCCCATTTAATCAAAATTCCCTGAAACCTGCCCCATCTCTTGAAAAGATTTCAAAATCGTCAAAATCTGTTTCAGGGTCTAGTGTCACCACTATACCTGTCCAGGTGAGGCAGATACTTACAAATATCTGGAAGATGAAGTCATATGTGTCCCCTCTCCATAACAGGGCCTCATTTCTTTTTCCTATAGTCAAGGAAACCATAAATTTTCCATTAGTCATCAAAAAACTTAGGCAATCTCATACCATCCAGGGATGTCCAAAATATATAGATCTAGAAAAACTGTCTCTAAGCAAATTTTATACCACTTGAGATGTTAATAAGTTTGGCATTTCATAAAGAGAATCCCTGCTCCTACTTGAATAGAAAATCACCTACCGGTGCTGAGAAAATGGCACAAGAGCCCATTAATTGTATGCACAAGGATCTCATGTACATCCACAGTCCCCCGATGGGTCTCTGACACTGTGCAGTTATGTACACAGAAAATTTACACATTGCCCTCACTTGGAAGAGAGCTCAAACCTATTCCCAATAGAATAGGAGGAAAGAAAGAGAGGAGAAAAGTTATTGTTTGGCTAAATATATAACAGAAAAAGGCAAGAGGGGATAAAGCCATGTACACATCAAAAAATTCAGACGACATCCCCAAATCATGCATCCATATTATATTATAGGATGATATTCTAGTATTAGAGCTATCCAAGTTGAAAGAGTGAACAATGTGATCACTTATCTAAAATACATACCAAAACAAATTTAAAAAATCTGAGATTAACACAGGTTATAGTCCAATGTTCTGAAAATTTAAAACTACCATTCACTGGATAGATAGCGATTTTTTAGTGAGACCAGATAAGACTCTTGCCTCAAAATATAGAGATAAGAAAACTTTTCAGACATTTGACATGAAAAAATCTCCTCTTGAGTCCTCCAAATTTGTCCACATAAATCAAGGACATTTGTCAACAATAGTGGTTTCACAGACTGATGGTTATATAGAAAGAATATATAATATGTCCTGCCAAAGAGGGGGTAGACTTTTTCCAGGTAGCTCATCAAAAATCTCAAAATTAATCAAGTTTACTCTGAAGGCTCATGACTTACGGAATGGAAACTTATTATTGAGTTATGAAATGTATTCCTGAAACAAATCTACTAGGAATCTAGAGAAAATTATCACATCTTTGTGCTTTTACAATGGAATATTTGTGAGCAAGGGTGTCAATCTTATATCCTATATTTGCTGTTTCCTGTGTTGGCCAGTTTGACAGAGCATATGTCACTATACATATATTCTGGAATTCTTTGAACACATATCATGGGTCTGAGGAACCACATGTTGCTGAAATACAAAGTTATCTTTATATGTTTTAGTCCCCCCAAAGCTATACCCATTCTACATCCTTAGACATCAGCATGCGTTGAGGTTAAACATTATGGTGGTTTAAAAACGGTACCACAGTAAAGATTGCAGATTGCAGGGCAGTTGTGCAAAACTCAAAAATTCTAAGAAGCCAGGATTCTTTATGAATTAATGTACAAGTATGTAACCTCTCTGTGTACCCTTCATATATTCTCAGTAGACCATTGAGATCCCAGCTACACAAATTCATGTCAAGTGTCTGTTGATGTTACTGGCCTCACTAGAACCTCTCCTTCCTGGGATCTCAAATGGTCTGGGATACTGTGACCTCACACTTCTTTTGTAAAAAGTTAATTTTGTACAAATTTTAGATTATTATGTGATTATAATATTCATCCATCAGTTTGTGTGTCCAAAAATCCTCCATTTTATCCCTGAATGTTCTTTCAATTATTAAAATGTTTTATGAATAGGACTTCCTTATTAGAAGTTAAAAGGTTGTTTATATTTGTATTTCCCTGATGGCTAAGAATGTTGTCCACTTTTTTATGTGTCTTTTATCCATTATATATTCATCTTTTGAGAATTCTCTATTCAGTTCTCTACCCCAATTTTGAATTAGGTTATTTGGTATTTTGAAATATAGCTTATTAAGTTCTTTGCAAATTTTGGATATCAGCCCTCTGTGAGAATAGGGTTGCTGAATATCTTTTCCAATTTTCTGGTCTGCCATTTTGTATTGCTGACTGTGTCATTTGCCTTACAGAAGCTTCTGGATGTCTACGGGGAAGAATAGAGCAGAACAAAGAAGAGATACCATCAGAGAGGGAGGCAGTATAGGTCTAAAGAGAAATCAGACACTAGGGATATTTCTGGTGATCTACAAGGATGACACCAGATAAACATCTAAGAAATAGTGGAGAAGCTACCTTAATTGCCCTCCTCTAATAATGAGACTAATGATTAATTTATTGCCATCTTACAGCCTTCATCTAGCATCTCATGGAAGTAGAAGCAGAAAAACACAGCTATACACTGTAGTGAAATGGAATCCAGTTGCAGAGAAGTTAGAGTGATGAGCAAATTGGTCAAAACAAGGCTGTTTAATCCCTTACAAACATCTGACCGGAAGGGAGCTCTTGGCACCTAGAATGATCAAAAGAAAACCAGCATGGAAGTGATACAGACCCCATGAATGTGGGAGTCAGTGAGGAGGCATCAGAAATCTATTGGGCCTCTTTTGGTAGAAGAGTATTTATCCATAGCATAGGAATGGATTTGGGGAGCTCATTCCACATAGGTGGATTTTCCCTCAGTCTAGACTACAGGGGAGGGCCTGGGCACTATCCCAAAAGATATGACATATTCTGAAGACTCCCCATGGAAGGCCTCATGCTTCCTGGGTAGAAAAATGTTATAGCATATGTAGGGCTTTAGGGGAGCACAGTGTAGGAGGGGAGGGTGAGGGAACAGGTATTGACATGTAAAACAATGTTGTTACTAATATGAATAAAAATGGAGGAAAAAAGCTAAAAATTACAGCAACTAACATACCAAATATATGAGTGAAGCACCAGGAAGTCTTTAAACTTCACAAAAAAGTACAAGAAACTTCCGAGTGTATTTATATTGGGAACTACAGCATATGGGATATATCTAAGATTATACCATTCCAGCTGATCCATGAAGACTTAGATATCACATACATAGATAAAGACAGTTAGATACAAAGAGAGACAGACATAGAGAGAATTAGAAAGCGAGAGACAGAGCAAGAGAGAGAGAGAGAGAGAGAGAGAGAGAGAGAGAGAGAGAGAGAAAGCCTCAGTGTACCAGGCAGGCCCAGTGCAAAGTACATAGTGTTGCAGACTCCCTCCCAGGCTGCAGAGTCATAGACAAAGGGACAGAGACAGAGAGAGATAGGGATACACAGACAGAGAGTCAGGGAGTGATACAGAGATAACTTGAAAAGAGAGAGAGACAGACAGACACACAGACACACAGACACACAGACACACAGACACACAGACACACAGACACACAGAGACAGAACAAGACTCAGGGTTTTCTGAGACCAGTGCAGACCAAGGAAGGCTGCTGGATTCCACCATACTCATGGAGGATGCAGACTCTGCCTACTGAACTCTGTACTACTGCTGACATCATCTTGTGCAACCAATTAGTTGCAGTCCAATGATTCCTCAGTCTTGTCTATGAAATGGAATTTAAACCTTGCAGGAAGAAGCTAACAATGGAAAACTAATTTTTTGTTGGGGAATGTGAGTATTTTCATTTTCTTAGTCTATTGTTGTACTTCATAGGGAATATGGCATTCATCCACAAATGTCTTTGAACAGTTTTTCCATGATAACAGAAACCAGAAGGATCCCTTAAACATAAGATGTACTTTGCATGGGCAAGGACAAAGGTGGATAGGTACAAATGATCTCAGAAGTCGGTGTCAGCCTGAACTTGCAGCCAAGGGCAGAACAAAAAATTCCCAAACATTCAAGTTGACACAGGGGTCCAAAAAGCTGTGGGAAGAAACTGCAGGATGCTTAAAGCTGAAACACACAGGTCACCACACCCTTGGGCATAATACTGATCTGAAAGGGTGTCTCACCATTTGGTTTGTCTGAGAAAAAGTTCTCTGCAGTTTCCCTATCACACTAGCATGGCCAGGGAGAGGTCAAAGAGAGAGCCTCCTTGGTTTTCATGGCTCCAGTGTTGGTCTTTTTAAATGGAAGTGGAAAGCTCGCTATGGAGACAGAATTCTGAGCAATAGAAAAAGAACCATAGAGTCCATGATCTGTGGAGTACCTTACAGGGTGGGAGAGGGAGAGTGGAGAAGACATGAGAAGATATGAAGAGGGTAAGAGGAAGAGAAGAGAGCAGAGAGGAAGCAGAAGTTAAGAGGGAGAGGGAGACAGAAAGACAGAGAGAGAGAGGGAGAAGGGGAATAAGAAAGCATGAGTTGGTTAGCGTCTGTCTTTTAAAGCGGTCCTTTAAACCTGTGTGAAGAATTAGTACCCAGGAAACCCTGGTCTGACCAGCATACCACCAGAGTGCATCCTGCCAGGTGACCAGAGCAGGCCAGCCTGATGCCATGACTGTTGTCCAATTCAGGTCCCTGGTGGTTACACCAATCATTTGGGTTTGTGATAAACATAAATTTGAGACACATCTGCAGCCACATTATGGTAGAAGAGACTTGACTGACAGCATTCACATTTTGGAAAGGCAAGGATATCTTTGGGACAATAAAAAAGCACATTAATATTGCCATCATTGAGCAGTTTAGCATGCTGTTCAATACTCTGACAGGGACAGACATACATAAAGACAGACAGACAGACAAAGGCTCAGTTTAAGTGGAGACCAGTCCAGAGAAGATACAGCTGCAGGATTTCACTCAAGCTGCAGAGGCAAAGACAGAGGGACAGAGAGACTGAGAGACAGTGAATGACAGTGAGATACAGACAGAAACAGAAAGACAGACAGAGACAGAGACAGACAGACCAAGGCCCAGTGTAGGCCCAGAGCAGTACAAGAGTATCACATGGAGACAGAGACAGATACAGTCAGAAACAGAAAGAAAGAGATACAGAGAGAGGGAGAGACAGACAGACAGACAGACACACACACACACACACACACACACACACACACACACACACACACACACACACACACACACAGAGAGGCTCTGTGTAGCAGGTAGATTTGCTGTCTCTCTCCCAGGCTGCAGAGATATAGATACAGAGAAAGAGACAGTAGAGACAGAGATACATAGAGACAGGGACATTGAGTGAAAGAGATTGAGTGAGAGACTGAAAAGACAGACAGACAGTTGTTAACACAGAAAGACCAAAGCTCAGTGTAGGCTAAGACCATTGCACACCAGGTACGGGGCAAGCTTCCAACATACTCATCGAGGATGAAGTCTCTGCCTAATGAACTCTGTCCTGCTGCTGACATCATCTTCTGCAACCAAGTAGCTGCAGTCCAATAATCACTCAGTCTAGTATAAGAAATGGAATTTAAACCATCCTGGAGTTAGCTAACTATGGAAATCTCACCTTTTGTTGGATAATGTGAGTCTTTTCATTTCTTAGTCTATTGTTGTACATCTTATGGAATATGGCATTCATCCATAAAAGACTTCGAACAGTTTTTCCACTCTCAAAGGAACTGGAAGCATCCCTTAAACATAGGATGTATTTCCCATATGTAAGGCCGAAAGTGGCTCGGTCCCCAAGATCTCAGAACTCAGACTCAGCTGGAACTCATGACCAAGGGCAGAACAAAAATGCCTGAACAGTCCAGGCAATACAGGGGTCCAAAAAGTCGTGGGAAGAAACTGCCAAATGGTTAAACCAGAAGCACAGATGTTGCTCAGGGAATGTGGTGGTGGAGCTCATCCTTGGTTACTATACCTACCTGAAGGATTGTCTCTCCAGTTGATAAAATGATCTCTGGGTTTTCCCCACTCAATTGAGCATGGGGGGGAGAGGTCACAGAAAGAGCCTCCCTGTTTTTTTATGGATCCAGTGTTGGTTTATTGTTCACATGGAAGGTGTAAGCTCACTATGGAGACAGAACCATGAGCAATGGAACAGGAAACATAGAGTCCATAAACCATAGAGTTTCTGACAGGGTGGGAGAGGGAGAATTGGGGAGACAGGAGAAGAGATGAAGAAGGTAAGTGGAATAACAGAGAGCTGAGACTAGAAAGCAGAGGAGAAGGAAAGAGAGAGACGGAAATAGAGATAGAGAGAGTATGAATGTGGCCAGGGTGTGTCGTTGAAAGTAGAACTTTACACCTTCTTGCAGACTTAGTACCCACTGAAGCCTGGACTGACCAGCATAGGGCCAGAGTGCATCCTGTAAGATGACTTGGGCAGGCCAGCCTGATGCCTGGACCTTTCATTCCCAACTTCATTGATTATTGAAAGCAGGTGAGGTGTTAGACTTTACAGGTTAGGGAATAAAGATGTCAAGTTCTCAGTTCTGCTTCCTTCTGATGTAGGAGGCGTTTACAATCTTTGGGGAACCCGAGTATGTTGGAGTTCTACCACAACCTACAGTAGCTGGTTGCTCTGCCCCAGTCCAGGCTGTTTAGCACTCCCTGGAGCCTCCTAGACCTTGACAGATGTCAGATATATAAGAGATGAGGTTAAGTTTAGACAAAAAAATCCAAAGTTTCTAAAATCCTGGTATCATTTGGGTGGATGTTCAGATGAGGGAGGTGTTGCAGAGGGAGTGGTCCCAGATGAGGAGGAAGGGAATCTAGGACCATGGTGCGACATGTTATTATTTATGTGGAGTAAAACTTTGGACCTGTTTGCATGGGTACAATTCAGTTCCCTGGATCTTACAAGAATCTTTAGGGTTTCTGAAAAACATAAATTTGAAAAACATTAGCTGGCAAAACTCCAACCCCTTGGTCAAAAGCATCAGAGAATCTGATAGGGATAATAATTAACAGGACTGAATGATGAGAATAAGGGAGAGAGTCTCCCTCTCGAGGCAGCCCCACAGACAGCCACCTAATAGTCTGAGATCATTCCAGACCATGTACAGCTGCAGGCTCCCACACAGGTTGCAGAGTTAGAGACACAGAGAGCAATAAAGACAGAGAGATACAGAGACACAAAGACAAATATTATAATAGAGGAGAAGATCACTCAATGATCTTTCCATTATTATAAAATTTTACAAATATGACATAATTATTAAAAGCAAAAAAGTTGTTTTGATTTGAATTTCCCTGATGAGTACAGATGTTGCCTACTTATTTATGTGTCTTTCAACCATTTTAAAATCCTTCTTAGAGAAATCTGTATTTAGTTCTGTTTCTCACATTTTAAATGGATTATTTGGTGTTTCAGAAAATAGCTTCTTGTGTTCTTTGTGAATTTAGAAGACCAGCACTCTGTCAAACATGGAGCTTGTTATTATCTATTTCCCTTTTTGGCTGCCATTTTGTATTGCTGACTGTGTCCTTTTACTTACATATGCTTCTGCTTTTATAGGGGGATAAATTGCGGAGAGCAATATAAGAGATACCATCAGAGGGAGCCAGTATAGGATTAAAGAGAAATCAGGAAGTAAATAAATGTATGGAGATCTACAAGGATGACAGCAAGCAGCCATTTAAGCAACAATGGAGAGTAAACCTTAAATTCCCTCCACTTATAATGAGATTGATGACTTAGCATATATGTCATCCTGGAGCCCTCATCCAGGCTTACAAAGAGTTTTCAGTCTCAGAAAACCCCATAACTGAAATGTCAGTCTGAGTGGCTGTGCTACTGTTATGTTCAGGAAATTGTCTGTTGTACAAATTCATACAATGCTACTTCCCTATTACTCTCTAATAGGTTTGGTGTGACTGGATTTATACAGCATCTTGTACATCCCAGAATGGCTACAGTAAAAAAAAATGAAATAAAAAAATAAACACCATGGACAGTTTATAGTTGAGAGGATGTCAATAAAGGGGATTGTTTCTCTGTTGCTTCTAGGAGTGAAAATTTGTACAACCATTTTGCCAGTCAGTATGGAAGTTTTTTTTTTTATTTTTGAAGATTAGGTATCAGTTTACTTCACCATCTAGCATTTCCACTCTTTGGTATATAGGCAAATGGTACACATTCATACATTTTGGACGTGTGTACAAGAATGCCCATAAAAGCAGAAGAACCTTGAAAATACAAAGATGTCCTTCAACTAAAGAAAGGATAAAGAAAATGTGATACAATTAATCAATGGAGTACTACTCAGTGGAAAAAAATTGAAACAAGTGGATGGAACCAGAAGAAACTTTCCTGAGTGAAGTAACACATACAGAGAAATACAAACATTTTATGTACTCACTAATGTATTGATATTATACATAGAGCAAGTGACAACTAGATGACAATACACACCTCCAGAGAAAGTAGTAGCACATAGGCCCCTGAGAGACAAACATGCTTCCTCAGAGTAGTAGAGAGACATAAGGTCTCCTAAACAATGTGGAAGCATGATGAAGGAGGAGGTAAGTGGGAGAAAGAGAAAGGGAGAAGAGGTGGTACAGGAGAACATGAGAGATCAGGAATATTGATTAGGGGGAAGAATAGATGAAAGCAAAAAAGACATACATTAATAGAGGTATAAATTATAGGTTTAAAGGGAGATACGGCAGTAGGAAAATGTCCAGCGATCCATAAAGATAATTGCAACTAACAATCTAAGCAGTAGTGGAGAGGCTACCTTAAATGTACTTGCCCTATAATGTGGTTGATAACTACCTTATAAGCCATCCTAGAGTCTTCATCCCATAGCTGATGGAAGCAGAAGAATATAGGCCAAGGTAAACAATGACCTGAACTCCTATAATCCAGTTTTTGAAAGGGAATAATGATGAGAAAATAGGTAAATACCAGGCTGGAGAAACCCATAAAAACAGCTGAAGTGACCATGTGGGAGCTCACGACCCCTTTCAGATAACTGGGAATCCATCAGTACCATAATGTTTCTTATGTCAATTTAATTGGATATTTATTTCAAAAACCTTTACTATGAGTTAGTTAGTGTCCTTACTGCTGAGCTATTTTTCATGTTTGCAGCAGAAGGAGAGATCCTCTTTTCATAGGGAATCTATTAGCATGTGTCTTTTTATTAGTATATTATGTTCACTGATATTAAAAGATAATAACCTGTGATTGTTAACTTTTTATTTTTATCAATTTATTTTTTATGATCCAATTCCATTCCTCCCTCTACCCCTCCTACTCCCCCACCTCTCATTGGTAACCCCCCCAGGAAATACACTAAGTCTCTCCTATTATCCAGTTGAGGCAGGACTAAGGAAATCCTATAGCCACCATAACACCATGTCAAAGCTGACCAAGGTAACTCTCGACATATAAAGGGCTTCATCAAGCCATTTATTGCATTAGAGTTAGAACTTGGATCCACTGCCAGTGACCATGTATTGTCTGACAATCACCATTGTTACCTGAAATAAAGGAGTGGAGTTCTGTCCTATGTATTTTCCATTCTTTTCAAGACCGAAGCTGGTGATTTCCCACTAGCTTTGGTGAGCTGATTCTGTGAGTTTCCCATAAGCTCTTGGCTCCATTTTTCATAATATTTCTCCTTACTCACTTTGAATTTACTCCTGGAGCTTAGCAAAATGGTTAGTGGTCTATTTCTGCATCTGCTTCCATTTGTTTCTGCAAGAATGTTGTATCTTGCCCAGAGTTTTGGATTGTAGGCCAGGTGTCTCTTTCTTGGCTGGTATCTTTTTTATGCTTAGTCACTTGATTACTTTACATGTTATAAGTGTATAATCTGGGACACTAAGGGAAAGCCAATATGACAGACGACTTTGTAGAAGTAGGAAATTTTACCATGATCTCCCATGATTATGTTGTGTGTTTTACCTTTAGGTCCCTTCTCAAGGAATTCTTTCAGTATTGTCCTGTATAAATAAAGACAAAACTCTTGATCCTTCTCAGTTTGGGAATCTGCATCGTCCTCCTCCTCCTTCCCATTTTATCTCATAGCAAAATGAGTCCATTTGCTTACCAGTAAAGAGATAAAGATCTGTGACCAAGACTAAATATTCTATCTTTTTCTATGTTATATATTTACTTATTTATAATTTCATTTTACATTCCAACCAAAGTTCTCCCTCCTCCCACTCCTCCCACCCCCACATCTCTCCACAGAACACCCTCATCCACTCTTCCCAAAGGGCAAGAATACCCATGGGGAGCCAGCAAAGTCTGCAACATCAAGTTGGGACAGGACCAATCCCTCCTGCCTTCATTGAGGCTGACCATGACATCACCTCATAGTGAATGAGGTCCAACAACCTGGTCCATGAACCAGGGATAGATCCTGGCCCCTAAAGAATAAATGTAAATACTAAAAAGACCAAATTCATAACGTCAGTCAACTGCACACAAATGAATTATGTGATATTCATAGTTTCAAAGAAGCCACTCATTTCAAATATGTTTCCATTTAGAATCAAACTATATTTCTTACAGACACATTTTTAATGAAATACTTTCAAAAAAAGAATATTTTAGGTGAACTACTGAAAACAATCCTATTGTCAATAGATATGACCATCTGGAAAAATTGGATGAACTGTGAAGATAAAAACATTTTTTTAAATAATTGCATATTCCCAAGCTGAAGTAAGAAAGACATAATATGATGGGTCTGCATACGCTTTTCTCAGATACATTAGTAGTAATATTTTGAGAGACTTGAAACATTGATACTGTATAATCTTATCAAGGATCGATTAAAACCATGATAATACTTTTACTTCCCATTAGTTTTGTGAGGAAGAGCTTTACTATGTATACCAAGGTGGTCTCAAGTTTGAGATGCTCATAAGATAATAACTGTAATGATATATTTATTGAGTTATTAGTTATATAGTTATATTTATTAAGTAAGTTTCCATCAAAACAGCTAATGTGTTGAAGTCTTGTTTCCCAGTTGTTGGCATTACTAAGAGAATATTTGCTTGATAAAGTGTTAATTTCATCAGTGGTCTATGAAGAGACATCATCTAGTTGGAAACATCAGTCACTAAGTGCATGTTTTGAACATTATGTCTTTCACTAGGAACCTCTCTATCTGCTTCTGGGGTGGGGTAAAGTGAGTAGCATTCCTCCATCTTGACATTTCTTCCTTTCTTAGGCTGAAAAGAGTGCAGCTAACCAAACATGAACTAAAATTTCAGAATCTTTAAGCCAAAATAAGTCATTTCTCTCTTACATAATTTATCTCAAATATTTTGTCACAGCAATAGAATACTTATGCCAGAAATCTATAAGCGTGTGCATTTTTCAAGGAATATAAATTATTCTTATTTTCAAAAGAATATTCTCCATTAAGTTTGTGAGAAAGTGTCCTTTTTAAAAAGATTTATTTATTTATTATGTATACCACCTTTTGCCTGCATGTATTCCTGTATACCAGAAGAAGGCACAAGATCTCATTACAGATGGTTGTAAATCACCATGTGGTTGCTGGGAATTGAACTCAGGACTTCTAGGAAGAGAAGGCAGTGCTCTTAACCTCTAAGCCATTTTTCCTTCCTGTGACAGACTGTCTTATGGTCTACCTCCTACATATCATTGAACATATAGTAGATTACTAATATATAAATATTAGAGAACTTCTTTGAATAAAAATGTATTTTTACCACTAAATCACCATTTAATTCTATGCTATAACAAAAGAATTAAACAATCTGTCTTAATATGATTTACAACATCATAGCTAAATTACAGGAAATTTTGCTAATGAGTCTATTGGATATGTTTAAGATATGTTTAATACAACTTGAAAGAAACACTTTTTTCAATCCACTGATGAGAAAGAAAATGAAATTTATCCACTTAGATGCACAGTGCCATTTCTAGCAAGACTGAATTTAAAATGGAATTGATTATATATATATATATATATATATATATATATATATATATATATATGGCAAATATCAGTGAGCACATACAAAACCTCACAAATTAGGATTAGAATTATCAGTTCAGCATGTGATTGTATTTGCAATTTACTGGATAGGATATAATCCTAATTTCTAGGCTCATTCGTCAATTGCTTCAGTACCACCAATCTACCAATTTCCCAGAAACACAAATATTAGTAGAGATTATATCTATTTGGTATATGATACTGCCATATCCAAAATACAGAAGGACTTCCTTCATCTAAAATTTTGCTCATGAGGCCTGTGTAATAAAAGTTCACCTTAAACACTTGTAATGTCCCATCAGTCAATTCTCTCCCTCCAACTAGAAAAAGAACAGTCACAGCTACGTAGACACTATCTTTATTCACAAATGCACTTTCTCTTATCATGTGATAATGGCACACAGTCGTAAGACTTAAAAAGAGCAATTGGAGGTAAAATTAAAGCATCAAGAGAATAAAAAGTGTTTATCATAGCTAATAATATTGTTGCTTTATTAATATTGTTGCTTTTAGTTTCATGGAGATATCATTTTACACATAGTGAGGATTTTTATAACTATTAGAAATACATGCTGTTTTCTACATTTTTGTTAGTTTACTAATAATCAATTTTACCAAGTCATTTTTAAATCCCATTCTTCTATCCACTCATTAAAATGTACCTCACAGCATAAATATTATTTTAAGAGTTACTAATAGTGGATGTAGGTATATCTCTGACACTTTTGCCAGCTCTTGGGACTCTTTCCATCCTACTGAGGGGTTTTGCCTTGTTTTTTTCTGTTTAGCTCTCCTTTCATTGAGGCCTGCTCTTTTCTGAAGAGGAAACAGAGGGTTATGGGGCCTGGAGAAACCAAGTGGAGGGATCTGGAACAAGTGGAGAGAGCAGAAACTGTGGTCATGATGTAGTATATGACAGACGAATCTATTTTCAATAAAAAGAAAAAAATATTCAAAGAACTCTTCTTGAAAATGGGATATAAATTTAATCAAATGATTCATTGATTTAAGAGAAATAAGACAAAATATTTGCTTCACTTACTTTAATCATTATCACTATAACTTTTTTCATTTTTTATTTCACATAGCATCTCTGTATTACTTTATACTAAAGGTAATGATAATATTTATCTTGATGTGAACGAAAGCATATATGATTAGTAAGTACATCATGAAAACACAAGTATAGAAAGAATGTCAGAGATAAACCTATATATATGGCCACTATATTTTCACTTTACATATTACTCTTGCTCATGTTCTAGCTCAGATCATTACCTTACATAAAGATATACTGAAGCCAAGGATTTGAGTATATGCATTTTATTAAGGAAGTCCTGCCAAGGAAAAAGACTAAAGGAATAGATGAAGAAGAATGAGAAAATAAATAGAAATATCAGAAGAAGTCTTAACGTCAGTATATTTCTTAGGGGAAAATTGAGAGTAAATTACAATACAATAAACTTCCATACTCAGCAAAGAATCTGTGATTTCATCCTCTCATACAAACCAGCCCTTATCTTTCTGCTACTCACAACACAGGAGGCAAAAATATTGAAGCACTGCCAACTTTCCAATTTCCATGCAGTAGCAATGCATCGTTTCAAAATCCAGACATGGGGATGGGTTAAGTATCACCAGTGCCCACTCTACCCACATGTCAGTTTATTTAATTATTCCAAAAATCCTTTAACAAAAAATTATACACTAATATACACCCAAAATTTTCCTCATGATTATAGTCAGAATATTTGCTAAAATATCTGGGTACCTTTGGGACCATTCAAGTTTACATATGAAGTATCTTCAATTTCTTATCTAAAATTAATACCCTGTTTAGCATTTCAAAACTTTATCTGGCTTTGTAGTTATAAAACACATTTTTTTCTTCTTAATTTGTGTGTATATGTCTGTGTTTGTGTGGGGGAATATGGTGTGATTATGGTGTATGCTTGTGGGGAATAGACCATGGGTGTCATTTTCCATTTCCTATAGATATTGTTTTTTGAGATGGAGTTGCTCGTATGACTTAGGGTATCCTGGATAGCCAATTTGATACAGGGATCCTCCTGTCTCTGTCTCTCCAGGTCTAAGAATAAAATTTCTCACCACTGTGCTTGACTTTTTCCATCAGTGCTGGAGCTCAAACTCAAGTTCTAATTCCTGGGAAGCAAGCACTTTACAACCTAGCAATCACCCTAGTCCACATTTTCTCATCTAACTAATTGCTAATATAGAGATGACGTCATTTCATAAAAGTTCTATTGCTTATTTATAATACATTCTGGTTAGATTGTTTTCTTTTATGACTTAATGTATAACTACATAAGCTTATAAAAATACCTATAAAGAAGTATAATAGATTTTTATATTGTTTCTATAAGAAGAAAAACAAAAAAGGGTTTTCCATAAATAATTTTAATGTAATCACTTTGGAGAAATTTAGAAAACATTTCCATCCTTCCATAATTTATCAAAATCCTTAACAGTTAATGTGTTAATTGTATTACAAGGTTGAGATTTGGAGATAATTAAGTCGTGGAGGTGATGCTGACTTGAAGGGGATCATTGACCACTATGTCATTAGAGCAACAGGACAATACTGATGCTAATGCAGAATATCAAGAAACTCAATCTGCCAGCAAGTTTTACATTGTAGCTTCCATCATGTTGGGAAATTACTTGTCTTTTATTGTAGACTTGGTGGTTTATGTTATTTTGTTCCAACAGTCCACAAAGTTGGAAATAATATCTACACAGAAAGATGAACACACATTGTTTGATCAAAACATATTGGGAAATGAAAGTAGAAAAACTGAATTATCAGATTTATTAGCTTACGCATTAGTGATAAAATTATTTCATTATTAATATACTATTTTTAACTTGTATTGAATGTAATGCATATCAATCTGACTCATCTATTTCCCAGTCCCTTTGCTTCTGCCCTTGGCCCTTGCAACCTCCTCCCTAAAATATAATTTAAAAGTAAAACTAAAATAAAAGCTGGGCATTGGTGGCACACGCCTTTAATACCACAACTCAAAAGGCAGAGGCAGGCGGATTTCTGTGAGTTCGAGGCCAGCCTGGTCTCCATTGTGAGTGCCAGTGAGGATCCAAAACTACACAGAGAAACCCTGTCTCGAAAATAAAGACCTAAAATATAAAGACAAAACAAAAACATTAAAAAAAACATGATTATGGAAGCTGTAATATGGCCCAGTGAATCACACAGCATATCAATCCACACATGTTTTGATGTAAGAGTTCACTGCAAAGAATCACTGGTATTGTTTGAGGTCTCTGGCTTCTGCTATATGGGGTTCACTCTGGGACTCATCTTGGATATTATATTGTCCTGTGTCATGGATATCCTGCAGCTTTGGATCTCTAGGTCTGGCCCCCACACATGCTCCAGCAATTCATAAATGAGGTGGGTATTGGGGTGAGCTAACTCATAGTCCTATCTCTGGGCCTGGATGGTAGCTGGGTTGGTTAGACTGCCAGCTTTCCCTCATTGTCACCATCTGGACGAGCTATCCAACACTGCCCTGGCTATTTCACTCAGTGTAGCAGACAACAAAGAAAGGGTCTATTTCTCCTGCTCTCTCACCCTTGGGGCCAGTTCACCCACATGCACACCATGAGGAAAAACTCTACTGTTTTGCCCAGGAAAGTAACAGGGTCCACTATCCAGATTGTTACACTTTGTGAGGGTCACCCCTTCCATTCTCATGACTCCAAGGTTGACTCTCTCACATATTACACGTGGCAATAGGTGGGGAGATTATTTCCCTTACACTTCCCATCCCATGGCACATGATGGAGGGGGCAAGGTCAGCTCTCTGGCTGTCACATCCACAGGCGAGGATACTTGTGTTCCCACCCAAGAAGGTCATCTCTAGAGTGCTTCCCAGGAGAGGTACAGGGCCTGCTATCCTGTGTATTGCAGCTGGTGAAGGGCAGGACCAGTGCTCCACTCTTGTGCCCTTCTCACCTGCTGCAGTTGGTAAGAGGTGAGGGGAGGGAGGGCATTTTTCCTCACTCATGCTACCACATGGCAGATGAAGGGGACAGGGTCAATCCTGCTATCATGCACTATGGCACTGCTCACCTTGCCTCTGCCAACAGGGTCAGCTGCGTTGTGTTGCCCTGCCAAGGTGCAGGGCCTGTTATCCTGAGTTCTACTGTCTATGGGGGTCAATGCCAATTTTTCCACTCTCATGACCACAGGGACAGCTCTCCCATTGGCCATAGACTACCAGGGGCAGAGGGAGTCATCTCTTCATCACCATCTCTATCTTATGGCAGATGAAGGGTGGGACCATCGTCCTATGCTCATTTGCACTGCTAGATCACCTGTGTCTCCATCAGTGGGTGCAGCTCTACTATGCTGCCCCGGATAGGTTCAAGGCCCATGCTCCCAAGTCCTGTAGCCATTGAGAGGCAGGATGAGTTCTCTCACTCTCATGACCCCGGGAATAGCTTTTCCTGCCAGGGCAAGGTGCAAGGAGGGTATCTCTCCCTCATACATGTGACCATGTGACAGACCAGGGCGTTACTCTCTCACTCTCTCGTCTTCAAAGCTTGCTCACCTACACCTTGCCAGCAGGGTCAGTTCTACTGTGCGGCCAGGGAGTTGCAGGAACCCCACTCCACAGTGCAGCAGTTAGGAAGGGGCAGGGTCAGTTCTCCCTAGAGATTTAGCCTGTGAGCAGCAGGACCAACTCTGTGTAGCCCCAGCCTCACTGCTTTTGGTAGTAACAGGATCCACAGACATCAACACAGACCACTGCTGCCACAGGGCCATGAACCCAGACATGGTCCCTGAAAGCAATCCAGGCCTAGACAACACCATGACCCTTGGTGGCAGTGCAGGCTACTCAGCTCTGCACAGACCTGGCAGATGCTCAACACCTGCCCCTAGATGGTGGCCCAGGCCCCTGTTATCTGGGTGGCCCTTAATGATGCTACAGGCCATGGACATCAATTCAGATTTCAATTGTGATTGGTCCATGGACCCAAACATGGTCCTTGTCAGTGGCTCAGGCTCAGATTTCATCGTAGTCCTAGTTGGCAATGCAGCTCACATACATAGGCATGGACACAATGGCAGCATGCCCCTCGAACACCCACATGACACCAGGCTGGGCCCAGATCGCGGAAATGACATATGCACTCCTTTCTATTCCAACAGGAGCCTTGGACACCAACATAGGTCCTGTCTATGGCAGGTCCACAGGTGCCAACAACAGCTCTGGCCCATACAATTTCCTGGCCTTACATAGCAGCACATGTTACTCAAGTCTTCATGGGCCTATCCACCACAAAGCCATGGGCTTCAAGAAGGCCTTTGGTCAACATAGGCCACAGACATCAGCACAGACTTAGGCTGTGGCAGGAACATAGGCAAGGAAGGTCCTTGGTTTCAGCCCAGCAGAGATGTCATCGTGGCCTTAGTTAGCACTGCAAATCTCCCAGATAACCATGGCCCAAGTGTCAATGTGTCCCCCAAAAGCCAACAGTATCCCCAGATGGCAGCCTACATCCAGGGTATCTGTTCAGCCTTCGATGGTAAAAGGAACCACAGACATGGACACAGACCCTGCCTGCAATAGGTCCATGGATCCAGATATGTCCCACAACTGCAGTTTAGGATCTATTGACACCATAACCCCAGGGCGCAGCACCAGCCTCCTAGGTCTGTATGGTCCCAGCGTGAACGTGGACTTTGGACCTCTACAAAACTCTGTGACAACAGGAGCCAGAGATGTCAACTCAGAGCTCAGCTTTAGCAGAGCTATAGACCCAGACATGGCCTCTAGCTGCAGTCTGGGGCAGATGTCACCATGCTCCTGGGTGGCAGCACAATAATCCTGGATAAGCATTGCCCCTAAGGGGGCAGATCCCTTGTACATCAACTGGGTCACAGGTAGTGGCCAAGACTCTTGGCAACCACAGGGCTCTCAGTGACAATAGGAGTGACATACATCAACACACCCTTTCAAGCCACATCAGGCCTAGGGATCAAGTCATAGCCTTTAGCAAGCGAGTCTCTCTCTCTCTCTCTCTCTCTCTCTCTCTCTCTCTCTCTCTCTCTCTCCCTCTCTCTCTCTCTCTCTCTGAACTCATTCACCACAATAGTGCCCAACTGCTAGAAGCCAGAGGTACTAGGAGAGCCTGCAGGTGAAATTCTACCCTTCCCAAGTGTAGGGACCTAAAAATTATTTTTAAATTATTATTTTAAAGACTCTGTTTCTACAACTTAAAATCACTATCTTCTTTTTCTTTTTCCTTCCTTCTTTTTGTTGTTCTATTCTTCTTTGATTTTTATTCAAGGCAGGTTTTCTTTGTATATACCTCACTGTCCTGGAACTTGCTCTGTAGAACATGCTGGCCTCAAATCAGAAAACCCCTGCCTCAACTTCCTGAGTACTAGAATTAAGAACATGTCTCATTACTGCCCAGATTGTCTTATTGATAAAAAATTAAGTTAATTTGACTTTAACCTATTAAATCTCTTTAATTATTTGAACCAATTAATTTAGACAAATGATAGAGTCAAACTGTTTGGAACATAGCTAGTACGCAAATTAAGCTCATAGACACTGAGCACAACTACCTCTTGGAGAGGCAATGTACAAATTTTCATGTGTTTTATTTTCAAGTGTTTATGTTTAGCATTTTATAAATCTAAAAATATATTTTTTTGATTACTCTTCACGTTGATAACTTATTTATTATTGGAAACTTCCTCTAATGCCTCAGAGAGAATGCTTCTCTGCTCCCTTGCCTTTTCTAACAAAATCTTTAATGCATTTCTATCAAAAATTCTATTTGCCTTCACACATGTCTCTCCTGCTGAACTGTTCATTCCCAGTGGCTTTGTGACATCCTCCATCATCCAAAGTTGCAGGAAGATGCTTAATAACTTTTAAATGAATGATTCTCAGTCAAATTTACTTATATTGAAGAAAAACAATAACTGCATATTTAAAGTGATCAAGGCATTTGGTAGAGACTAAAAGCCCTGGTCTTGAAACCTTACAGTACCTGATTCTTTAATCTATTTCATTACTTTGCATTCACTTTAGAAAAAGGAGATTTAATAGTTTGATGCTTCTGTTCCTTATTTTTCTAAATATATATTATGTTACTTTAACCCTCCTTAATTTACCTTTACTTCATTCTTCATTTATTTCCATGCATTTGTGGAATAATATATATGTACCTAGACATTTAGTATATAGTTTCATCAGGATCACTTATTTAATTTTTTATATATATTTTAAAACAATCTTTTGTCTTTTCACATACCAATTCCTGTTCCTACTCTCCCCCCTCCCACTCTCCCCACTTTCCTCCCCCAATCCTGTTTCCACTCCTCATAGATGGTAAGGCTTCCCATGGGGAGTAAATGAAGACTGGCACATCTCTTTGAGATACAACCAAGGCCCTCCCCTTATATCTTGACTAAATAAGGCATCCCTCCAATGAGTATTGGCTCCAAAGAAAGAGTTCAAGCATTAGGGATAAATCCTGGTCCTATTGTCAGTGGCCTCATAGACTACCCAAGCCACATAACTGCCACATACATTCAGAGGGCCCAGTTCAGTCCCATGTGGATTCCCCTGCTCTCTGTTAGGAGTTAGTGAGCTCCCACTACCTCAGGCCAGCTGTCTTTGTGAGTAGCCAAAAAATAAGATCTCCTAGTTTAATGGAATATATCCACACTTTACCTCACCAATTCAAAGCATGCTATTCCTTCAGGAACTTGTGTAGAATGTAGTAGTGAATCAGAAATAACTATTTTTCATGAGTAGAGGCTACAGTAATGAGCTCTCTAAATAGGTAACATATGTAATGAAAATCATCTATCAAGTATTGTTTTCTAACAATATTGAAATGTATAGAAATAGCAAAATTATATATATATATATATATATATATATATGTGTGTGTGTGTGTGTGTGTGTGTGTGTGTGTGTGTGTGTGTGTGTAGTAATATGTCGTTTCTCTTACTGTAGCCCTCACAAAATTCCTTGGGATAACATTTGTGATGACAGATTAATCACTGAAGAATTTCCAAAATTATAGTACTGAATAGGCATATATTTAGCTAAGTTCAGATCATTAAACCATGGTCCATTAAGAAATCATGTTAATGGCGATGTCAGTATTAAATCTTTTTACTGTAATGATTCATATTTGATGCCAATGTAATTTTACGTACCAGATTTGTAACTAGTGTCATAGTTTCATGATTATATCAAAGACTGTGCTGTGTGTGTGTGTGTGTGTGTGTGTGTGTGTGTGTGTGTAGTAATATGTCGTTTCTCTTACTGTAGCCCTCACAAAATTCCTTGGGATAACATTTGTGATGACAGATTAATCACTGAAGAATTTCCAAAATTATAGTACTGAATAGGCATATATTTAGCTAAGTTCAGATCATTAAACCATGGTCCATTAAGAAATCATGTTAATGGCGATGTCAGTATTAAATCTTTTTACTGTAATGATTCATATTTGATGCCAATGTAATTTTACGTACCAGATTTGTAACTAGTGTCATAGTTTCATGATTATATCAAAGACTGTGCTGTGTGTGTGTGTGTGTGTGTGTGTGTGTGTGTGTGTGTGTGTGTGTATTGAATGATGTTGTAGCTTTGTTCATACTTTTTGGCTGTTTTTGTGGGACCCTCCACCCAGGTCCCAAATAAATCACTCACGGAAGCTTATTATTATTTAAGACTGTCCAGCCTTATCTTGGCTTATTGCTAGCCAGCTTAACTTAAATTAATCCATCTACATTTTTCCTCTCAGATTTTTCTTTCTTCTGTATATCTTGCTTCTCTTCTTACTCTGTGACTGTTGGGGTGGCTGGGAGCCTGGCCCCTGACGTTTGCATCTCCATCTTCTCTTGTTGCTCTGCCTTCTCATTTCTCCTTCTGTTTATACTCTATGCCTGCCAGCCCAACTTCTCCTTGCTCTTGACTAGCTATTGACCATTCAGCTCTTCATTGGGACCACCAGGTGATTTAGACAGCCACAATTATACAACTTCACAGAGTTAAACAAATGCAGCATAAACAAAAGTCACACTTTAAAATAATATTCCCCACCAGTGTGGTGTGTCTAATTGATGCTACCTTCCTGGAGAGGAAACCTGTAAGATACAAAACTTTAAAATTCTCTAATTCATTTTCTAGGATTTTTTCCATAAGGAAAATATCATAATTTTCTGAAAGGAATGCATAAAGTAGTCATCATAGTAATGTTTATATAAGCAAACAATAGAAACAATCGAAATACCAGACAATATATAACATACATTATTCCATGCATCTGTATTTTGGAAGTTGGAGAAAAATTTACAGATATATAAGAATGTATCCAAATTCTAATTTTTTGCTAAAATAAAGGTTTATTTGTGTCCTTTTCTCCCAATAGGACTGGGACTGTCTGAAGTCTTACCTCCATATAGCCACTCAGACACAAAGGTTGATGGATATTCTGCCATAGCATAATTGCCTGCTATAAAAGAATAAAATAAATGGTGGAACATGTCAGCTCTTCCATATGCCAAAAAATAGTGTTTGCCCATGATCTTGATACTCATTGGGAGAATTCATTGTAAAGTAATATCTGGCATGAATGGAGCTAGTGAATGTAAAGAGGAAAAATAAATGCTTGCAGAGAGAGACTAATTGCTTTATTTTAGCAGTTATAAAAATACAACTTGTAGTGTTATAAAATGACTATATACTCACAACACCTAAGTGAATATAAGCGGAGCTATTGTTTGGATAATACTCTCATATGTTTTCCCTTCATATATATCATATATATCATATATCATCTATATCTCTCTCTCTCTCTCTCTCTCTCTCTATATATATATATATATATATATATATATATATATATATATTTATCTTATACCCTTTCTATATTATACCCTACCTATCTTATGCCCTTTCTGCTCCCCAGGGAAGGTGAGGGCTTCCATAGGGGGTCTTCAGAGTCTGTCATATCCTTTGGGATAAGGCTTAGGTCCGCCCCAGTGTGTGTCTAGGCTCAGAGAGTATACCTCTATGTGGAGTGGGCACCCAAAGTCCATTCCTATGCTAGGGATAAGTACTGATCTACTGCAAGAGGACCCATAGATTTCCAAGGCCTCCTCACTGACACCCACGTTCATGGGGTTTGCATCATTCCCATGCTGGTTTCCCAGCTATCAGTCTGGGAAGCAAGACCTACCCCTTGTTCAGGTCTGCTGTTTCTGTGAGTTTCACCAGCATGGTCTTGACCCCTTTGCTCATCACTCTCCTCTCTCTGCAATTTTATTCCAGTTCAGTAACATGTTTAGCTGTGGATGTCTGTTTTTACTTCTGCCAGCTGCTGGATGAAGGCTATAGGATGGCATATAATTTAGTCATCAATCTTATTATCATGGGAGGGCATTTAAGGTACACTCTCCTCTGTTGCTTAAATCTTTAGTTGGTATCATCCTTCTTGATCTCCAGAAATTTCCCTAGTACCTGATTTCTCTTTAAACCTTTAATGGCTCCCTCTACTATGATATCTCTTATGTTTCTCTCCTCTATTCTTCCCTCAAACCCAACCTTCCTGCTCCCTCATATCCACTTCACCCATCCTCTTCTCCTTTTCTCATTCTCCTCGATCCCTCTCCCCTCCCCCCCCTGCTCCTAATTTGCCCAGGAAATCTCGTCCCTTTCTTACCACTTCTAAGCGGGACAATGTATGTCTCTCTTAGAGTGCTTTTTTCCTAGCTTCTCTGGATTGTAGGCTGGTAATTCTTTGCTCTATGTCTAAAATCCATGTATGATTCAGTATGTACCATGCTTGTCTTTTTGTGACTGGGTTACCTTGCTCAGGATGGTTTCTTCTAATTCCATTCATTTGCCTGTGAGTTTCAAGATTCCATTTCTTTATAGCTGCTGAAAAGTAATCCATTGTGTAAATGTATCACATTTTCTCTATCCATTCTTCAGTTGAGGGGCATCTAGGTTGCTTCCAGATTCTGGCTATGAACATCATTGAACAGATGTACTTGTAGGAATGTGATTCTTCTGGGTATATGCCTAAGAGTGGAATTGCTGGATCTTGTGGTAGACTGATTCCCTTTTTCCTGATGAATCACCATAATGATTTCCCTAGTGGCTGTATGAGTTGGCACTCCCACCAGCAGTGTAGGAGTGTTCCCCTTTCTCCATATCCTCTCCAGCATAAACTGCCATTGGTGTTTTTTTTTAGCTGTCTCCTTTTTAAAACAAAGTAATCTTTTACTTTTCGACTCTATACTAAAATCACATCATTTCCTTCTACTAAAACTTCTAAACTCTTCCATGCAACACCCCTTGCCCTCTTCTAAATCCAACACACACACACACACACACACACACACACACACACACACACACAGACACACACACGGTTTGAATACTCAGTAGGGAAGAAGGGCCTGGCTCTCATTTCTTGGTTCGCATACAGCAAGGTTCTCATACATTAAGGTTAATTGCAGCTTCACAACTGAACATCTTCCTCCTATTTAATTAATCCTAAGTCATAACAGTGTCCTCAAAAACACAAGTATCTCTTTTGCTCAAGTACTTTATTCCTTCGCATGCCACATGTATAAGAATATATAAATATATATCATACAAACATTAAATATTTATTCATTATATTTTATTATTAATGTTGATTTATGATTTTAATTATATGAGATTTATATTATTATACTACAGATAGGTAAAATATTGATGTGGCATACATGTATATGAGATCAATATCAGCCCAAAGAGAATACAAATTCACTGTTTTACTGAGTCCTCTTTAGAAATTATCATTTGAACCATTGTCTGACTACAGTATAATGATGATAATGGATTTTGTATATCCAATAGTGTGAAAGAAACTTTACCATTTGCTTTGTCCAAAACCATCTTTGCTGTACTACTGTTCCCTAATGCTCCTTACCAGGAGATATTAGCTTCTGGATAGTGTTCCATTAATGTTTATCATCTTTATCAGCATATTTATAGCTATTTCACAAAGATGAATTATTAAATTGTTACAATAACGAATTTGTGCTCAGATTGTATTCCTAAGAATTGTGAAATCATATATGTCCATAAAATATGATTATTTTAAGATCGCTCTTTTTGGGGAAAATCACATTGTGCTTAGTGCAACGAGAGTTTATTATACAACACCCTATTGTTTCTAATAGTTAATGATTTAAATTAATAATTTCACAGCATGCCATCCATCATTTCAATATAGATAGTTAACAGGGAAAAAACTGCCAATTTAACAAATGTACATAAAATTTTAATCTAGGTAGTGTTTATTAAAAACAATAACAAAAATAAATCAATAGTGACTGATTTTACATCTTTCCATGTGTTCATAAAACACACCTGCTAAAATAAAATAACAACACTCTCCTGTTCACCAAGTTAAAATTTTCCTAATTCAAAAATGTCTACTCCATTGTAGAACATAGAGCCAAAATGTAAGATATGATTGGTAGTCCCAATAAAGAGCATGTTAAATATATGGTGTGTGTGTGTGTGTGTGTGTGTGTGTGTGTGTGTGTGTGTGTAATTGTTATTCACTACAATGAAAGTAATGAATATCCTTCATGCACACTTAAAGTGGGAAATTACCAATACGGAGTCAGGTAGAAATACAAGGGTATTTAATAGGGAAAAGCCTTACTTACAGAACGACCTAGCCAGATGGCGTGGCAGCATTCTGTACAGCAAGCCGAAAAGGTGAAACCAAAATTGCCCAGACACCTGTCCGCCTGTAACTCCACATCATCCCTCACAGGCATGCCTCACAGGCATGGTCTGACACACCTGTTGCCAGCCCCAAATTAGGTGTGGCTACAGCTTCCCCTACAATTTTCCTTTTAGTCTAAAATAAGATTAAATCTTAACAGTGTAAAGTATCCAAAATTAAAAATCATAAAGATGAAATATAAGAAGATACACCAATCTGCTTATGTCACATCCTATCTCTATTTTTAATAAACACTAAAGTTATCAGAAAGAGGTGTCCAAGCATTAACACCTCCTTCCAATCCCAACCATAAGCAATAGGAGGCTATCCCTCACTAGGTATATACACTATCCTAAGTGACAACAATGGGGAAAAGGGGCATAGCATCCTCCAAATTACTTCCAGCTGAAATGGGACAACGATATCCTTGTTGGGTCCTGTGGGAAGAAAATGGTAGTATAGTGAAAGTCTGGAATGGATTGTATCCAGTCCATGTTAGATGGGATTCACTTGATTGAAGATCTCGATTCAAATCCTCAACTTGATTGAAGTAAGTATCTGAAGCTTTGGCCGGGGTGTCCTTTGAAATGGCAGTGGTGGGATGCGATCCACTGACAAGGAGGGAAGCCAATAAGGCGTCTGATGATGTAAGTCTTATAAAATATATAGATTTAAGATAATTGAGACTGAGCTAACAGATGAGAATCCTAGTCATTGGCCAAGCAGCACGATACCTATTACAAGTCTTTCTTTGTATTCATTTGGGCTTTTAACTCAGGCTGGCAGCTGCTGTAAAGTCCACATGTGGTGGTGGTTCTCAGTGGCTTTTGGCGGAGAGATTTATCATAATACACACTACGCAATGACATATAACATTAGGTTTCAATTTTTAAAAGATAATTTTCTTATAAAATGTTTTCAGTAAAGGCAAATATAGGGACTAGAGAGATGTTTCAGCATTAAAGAGTATATTCTGTTCTTTCAGAAGACCCCAGATCAATTCCCAGCACCAACATCAGGTGCATTGCAACTTTCTGTAACAACATTTTCAGGTAGTTGGATGTCATGACTACTTTTAACCTAGTTCCCGGTCATCTGTTGCTGTGTTCTGGACTTCATGGGCATCTACATGTATATACTATGTATACATATAAACAAAAATAAGGAATTGAACATTAAGGTAGCTTTGCTAACCAAGGTGAGACCCATATACCAATATCCCTGTCATTTCTGGGAAAGTACATATAAATTAAAAATGTGTACTGTACAAAGTCAGAATCTCCATTTTAACAAGATCCTAGATGATTCCTATGTGTATTGACATTTGAGGATCTAACTTAAATGAAATCTATTCCTATGGTATCTATACTCTAGATAGAAAATTGAATGGATAGAAACACAACAAAGAAAAATACAAAAATTAGAGGGTAAAAGTTAGGAATGGAATTTTTAAATAAATGGTTAGAAAATGGACCAAAGGCATGTTTTCTCCAAAAACCTACTTATATAGCTACTCTTTCCCCTCCTCTGAAAGGTACATTCTTCGGTCCTGAAGAGCTTTTTTATCTCTTTACAACAATGTTACTCAACCACACAACAGGAATCACTTGAGGATTTTTTATTAAAACAATTGGTTCTACCACAGGACCAATTAAAGTAGAATCTCTTGTGATGAGCCTGGGGGAAAATCAGTATTTTGGAAAAGCTCTCCAGATGATTCTAATGTATAGTAAGGATGAAGAGTCACCTTATGGTTACTGCATTAATTCAATATTTGTTGATCTGAAAGTTGGATTCCTCAATGCAACTCTGTTACTTTCTTTGCATATATGTATATATGTATATATGTGTATATGCATATGTGTGTGTGTAAAATAGTTATCCACTAGAATGAAAGTAATGAATATCCTTCATTCATACTATAAAATAGCATAGAGCATTAGGTTTAAATTTTTAAAGGATAATTTTCCTTTTAAACTTTTTCTAATTAAAGGCAATGGTGGGGACTGCAGATCAAGAGGAAGTCTATGAAGGGGTTTTCCAGTGGGATAAAGTCCATTATTGCAGTACAGAGTCTTAAAGGATCACATTTCAAACACACAGAGAAACTATACAAAAGGAAATGGTAGTGGGGTGAGGTTATAAGCCCTCAAAGCACTGCTACAGTGATATACTTTCTCTCAAAAGGGTGCATATCCTAATGATGCTACAACTGAAGACGAAGTATTCAAATACAAAAGTATGTTTGGCATATTTCTTATTCAAACCACCATAGAAATTAAATTACCTTTATGAAGAACTAAATAAGTAGTACCTCAAAAATCTATAGCAAAATCAATTTCATCCTTTTTAAAATGCTAAATGAAGTGAAAAGAGACATTGTATGAATGCTCCATATAACATGAACTTTTAACATAGGATCAGGAAATAAATAAAAAATAATTCTATCTATAATAAATTTTGAAAAACATGAAAGCAAAATTCCTTCCCAAGATCAAGTTCTCCCCGTTCTTGCCAGATTTCTGCCATTAAGATACCTCTCACACTTGATCAGCAAGCTCCTCAGTACTAAAGGTTGCACTTCTTCCCCCACTTGGAGAATAGAAGATTAAGTTAGATATCTAGCCTCAGTCACATTTGACTAATTTGATTTTTGATTCAACTCCAGGAAAGGTTCTGCTCTGAGAATTACAGCACTCGCTTGCTGGGTACTGAGGCAATTTACCCATGTCTCCTACAAGAGAAGCTATTTAGTGGAAACTGAAAATTGTAATGTGAACCACTAGTGGATAATTGTTGATTAATATAGAATAGGACAGATTTCTATAGTAGAAGTACAAATCAAGAGGACAATGCAACCCAGGAATTAGAAAGGATATATTCCTATTATACATATAAAGGAATAAGAAATAAGTCTGTCAATTTATATGGTCAATCTGAAATTTGAGAGCCATAGTATCTGATAGAACATTACCAAATATAATACACCCTAAAGCTAGCTCCTGTCATAATTTTCTCCAAAAATGTTCAAATTGGTAGTTGTCTTACTTTCTCTTGAGGTATAAATGCTCTTCTTCTGAGGTACAACAGAAAGTAACGGCCTATGTAAATTTTATTTAGAATATTAATCCCCTCCTCAGGCTGGTACAACAGAAGTGAGGAAAGAATGAGAATTTTGAGTACAATAACTGCAATGCATAGCTTTTCTGTCTATGACTGTTATTATTTACATGGATTTGTTATTTCATTTGAAAGGATTAATGCTTTAAAATGCAGGGAAGTAAAAAAAAAGACTGGGCTAGTTACCAGATGCATATCATGGGGAAAATCTGTTACATGTGTCTTAATAAAATAGAAAATTCTTGGTCCAAATGGTGAAGGGTCCCTTTGAGATTGAAGTAATAATTCCCCACTCGATTCTTAGCCAAGGAAGATACAGGAATCATTAGTCCTATTGGAACAGACCTGTCTGTAAACTCAGTTACTTTGTCAATAAATGCAGGTATTTTGTAAGTTCTAGGCAACAGTAGGCTGTGAACTTAGTTCAGAACCAGCTTAGAGAATTTAGTCATACCCTGTATCAAAATAAAACTGTGAGTGAAATATAATGAAAAATATGTATGAAATGCCATAAGGAAGTGCATGTTTTTATGTTAATTAAGTACAATATAAAAAGCTGCACCTTAAAAGTTAAAAGTTAAAAAAGAACAAATATATAAATATTTGAAATTCTGTTTCTTCATAGAGTTAGGAGCTCTGTAGATCTGATAACAGTTTAAATTATAAAAAGTGGAGAGGGTACAGAGACACTTAGAGAGAAAAGCCATCTTAGGGTGATTCAGAGATTGAATATGAGGGAATAGCCAAGGTACACTTAGGACAATAAGAACATGAAGACATAGGGAATAAATTCCTACTAGACTCTTTTTTTTCCTATTTTAAAATTTAATTTAGAAACAAGCTTGCTTCACATGTCAATCCCAGGTCCCTCTCCCTCCCCTTCTTTCTGGCCCCCAGACCTCCCCAACATTCCCCCTTCACTCCCCAGGAGGGTGAGGCATTCCATGAGGGATCTTTAAAGTCTAACATATCATTCGGTCAGGGCCTAGTTGCCCCCCGCCCCATGTGTCTGGGCTTAGAGAGCAGCTCTCCATGTGGAATGGGCTTCTAAAGTCAATTCGTACTACAGGGATAAATGCTGATCTACTACCCGAGGCCCCATAGATTGCCAAGCCTCTTCACTGACACCCTCGTTCAGGGGGTCTGGATCAGTCCCATGCTGGTCTCCCAGCCATAAGTCTGGGGACATTGAGCTCTCACTTGTTCAGGTCAGCTGTTTCCGTGGATTTCATCAGCCTGGTCTTGACCCATTTGCTTATTACTCCTCCCTCTCTGCAACTGGGTTCCAGGAGATCAGTTTAATTGTTGGTGTCTGCTTCTGCTTCCATCTGCTAATGGATGAAAGCTCTAGGATGGCATTTAAGGTAGTCATGAAACTTATTATTGGGGAAGGGCATTTAAGGTAGCCATTCCAACTAGGAGAATGACTGCAAATCTGATGTCAGGCATCTAGAGACAATACTGCAAAAGAATGCATTTTTCTTGTTTGAGATATAATTTTTGGTAATTTGTTGGGGTAACACTAGGAAATCAATGTAGCATCCAATACAAAACACATTTATTATGTAAGCATAGGTGTATCTTCACATTACTGGTAAGGAATCTGAGCCAATCAGCAGTTTAAATCAAATTTTAATTATGCTCATTTGACTCCAATTTTGTTCTCTTTCCAGTAATCTACACTGCTTGTTTAAGAGAAAATCAATTGTCTTCTGGGTCAGCACCACATACTTAATATACACATGAATCACCAGGGGTATTATTAAATGCACTTGGCCAGTTCTAGGCCAGGAAGGCAGCTGAGATTCTCCTTTTCTAACATGATCTCAGGTGACTATGAGAATGCTAGTGCATGGACTGTCTTTCAGGTTGTAAGGTCATAAAGCTGCACTTAGGAAAGTGTTTATGCAAATGTTATTACAATGAAAAGTTTCTGCTTTGTGAGCTAGGTAGTCTCTGTATTCAAGGAGCTAGTCATCTTTGGTGTTTAAGTATGAGAATTGTCCTAGACAGTGTAAAAATGGACATGGTTCAGTAATACAACTATTATATGTACTAAGTTTTAAATTTCTCATCATTTTCACATTCAGCAAAATACTGTTTTTCATTCAAATTTTTTTAGGAATTAAAAATGTATTTAAAAAAATGGGGGCTTCAGGAAGAGTACACTACTTGGACATCCAGTACTAAATGATCAGCCCAGAAAACATCCATATTGCTAATATTACACAAACTGAGCAGGTTATATTTGGGAATGTGGTGTGTGTGTGTGTGTGTGTGTGTGTGTGTGTGTGTGTGTGTGTGATTAAAACAACAATTAATGAAAAAAAGGAGCCATGCTATATTGGAGGGTTTGGAAGGAAAAGGGGAAGGGCAAAATACAATATATTCCCCAAAATAAAATAAATAATAAATATTATGCAAAGGAAAGAATTTTTGCTGAATATATAGCTTAGTTGGTAGAGTGCTTGCCCAGCAAGCATGAAGCCCTGGTTTCCTTCCCATGTCCCACATAAGCTGTAATGAGTGGTGCATGAAGTTAATCCTGATGACAATGGGAAGATCAAGTGTTCAAGGTCATTTTAGGCTGCATAGCAAACCCAAGGCCACTCTGGGATATTTGAAACCCTGTTTAAAGGAGAAAAAAAAACCGAAATTGTCAGATCATGTTTGGTCTGCATTACATATTTTGCTTAAGCTTAGCAGTATGGTATTTGAGAAAATGCTTTTACTGGGAAATAAAAGATATGAATTTCAACTTCTATCTCTGTGCCATACTAGCAAAGGGAATAGAGCTTTACGAAAAGAAGACAGACACAGTAAATGGAGCCCAGAATTTAATCAGTGCCTTTTTAAAATGACACTTGAAGTCACATCATTTTGAAAATTAACCTATAGACACCATCTTATATATAAAGCATAAACACTTAGAAGTAGAATGTCCACGCCAAAGTAATATTTTGATGCCAATTGGAACATAACTCAAAATGATACCTTTCAGGATTTGGATGTAGGTTAGAGATATATGGTTTGTTGAGAATATGCAAAGCCCTGGGTACTATGCTCAAAACTGAAAAAGAAAGGAAGATAGAAGTAACACTTCTTCCTGTGAAGTTAATTTTTATTTGTACTTCCTTTCTTTCATTGGTGAGCTACTAAAATGACTCATGAGACATTTACCCTATATTTATTAAGCATTTAGCACTAACCTGTAATTTGAAAATTTTTCTTTGGTAATATGCAAGAAAAAACAGCAAGGCCACAGAAAAAATCTTACTCTAGCCAAGCAGTGGTGACACACACCTGAAACCCCAGCACTTGGGAAGCAGAGGCAGGGAGATCTCAATGAGTTCAAGCACAGCTTTGTGTATAAAACAAGTTCCATGACAACCAGTACTGTTAAACAAATCACCCTCAAAAAAAGAAGTAAAGAAAGAAAGCAAAATATCTTCTCAAGGTAAGAGAAACTTGATTTTAATTACAATGTTGAGTTACTGTTCCAAAGGCATGCCTTCTATTATGCAAAGTGAAGCAGGAACAAGATGCATGACCAAGTGTGGAAACAAGTATTAATTCAAGTGAGGACAAGACAGCAGTGGTAAATGAGAACCTGTCTGGAATAAGAATGCTCAAGCAAGTTTTGAAGAATAGTATAAAAGCTACTGCTCCTATAAGTTGCTTATTGTGTGCTTTGTTAGTTCATTTTATCCCATTTAATCTTAATAAAAAGTTACTCCTTTCCCTAGAAATTAGAACTGTGGTTTTGAAATACCCATTATTTTCTGTTACTAAGGAAAAGACACATAATAAATTCAGAAAAAATGAATCAGCCAGGCTAGACAGGGCATACACAAAACCCTTAGAAAGGATGGTGAAGATTTGCAGATGTGCAGACAATGGAAACTCAGAATGCCAGAAATGATATGCAAAAAGAAGTAAGATAAAGAGACAGCATGAACAACAGAGAGTAATGAAGGACTGACTGCTCAAATGGGCACTGCAAAATGTGAACAAAATAGAGAAAGGGTGTATTGACTATTTCAATAGGCACTGACAATTTTTTCCAAATTTGTATGGTCTAATTTAAAATACCTATACATGGAACTCACAGATTTTCTTATTGGCTCTGCTATGGTCTGTATCTGAGGCTATCCCCCATAATCAGTTTGTTTAATGAAGATAGTTATGTGCCTCAACTTAAATCAGCAAAATTCAACTTTGTGTGTGTTTTCAAGTGGTGGTGGTGGTGGTTGTGGTGGTGGTGGTGGTAGTGGTCGTGGTGTGTGTGTGTGTGTGTGTGTGTGTGTGTGTGTGTGTGTGTGTATGTATTCATGTGTGAGCATGTAGCCAAGAAGAGGTCAGGTGTCCTGTTTGGTCTCTATCACTCTCTACCTTATTGCCCTGAGAACCTGGGTTCAGCTATAACCCAGCATATCCGAGTAATTTTACTCTGTCGCTGACTGCATTGGCATTACTGGCTTAAGTCAGATTTTACATGGGTACTAGGATTTAAACTCATGTTTCCATGCCTTAGTAGCAAGTTTTCTTATCCACTGAAATATTTCTTTGTTTGCAGTTTTCTTATCTACTGAACCATTTCTTTGGTATCAACAATCTTTAACATTGAATGAGAGTGAAAGACAGCTTTGAAAAAGCTGTTTGGGAAAGAGGCTTAGGGAGTGGAGGAGAAATCTGAGGACAGGGAGAGGAAAAGGAGGCAACAGCAAAAGGAAACTGATAGTGGCTATCTTGAAACAAGGTCTCCCAAGGCGTTCCTAGATTCTTCATTTGAATCCCATCATCTTGAACTTTGTAAGATAGCTCAGATCCCTTAATAGTTTGAGTTTGCTGTATATTAAGTGGACATTTTAGTTAGAGCTATTTCAAAACAAAAAAAAAAAACAATTTCCCTAGTAATGAAAAGAAGAATGTGGACAATGACTTTACAAAAGCATATCTTCAATGTACTCTTTAATTAATACTTTGTTTCTTTCACAGCATTAACTTCTCATCTTGCTAAACTCTGAGAAAAATAAACTTTAGTTCACAGAATGTTAAAACATCAAATGATAAGACTATAAGCACTTTGGATATTTCTGTATCTGTACTGTATACTACATGTTTAGATCCTAAGTTAATGTTCATAAGTTTAATGATTATGAGAAATTGAGGCAATTAAGATTCAGCCATGCATAATAGACTACATTTTGTATAACATTCAACTGAATAGGCTGAGTTCAGCCAGGCTATTTTTCCTCTTTCCCATGTCATTACCTGTAGTGACACAAGACCCAATTGCTACTTGGTGAGCATTTCTCCAGATACAAGAAAGATATTTTGTATGTTGTGGTTTTTCTAACAGGCTGTCATTCAATCATACTAATAAAATGGATAATAGTGACAGAAAATTTTCTAAGATTTAATCTCAAACTGATCTTCAGTCATATGAATATATAATATGGCCTGATGAAAGTTGGGGCACTTTGTTCCTATGTGTTCTGCTTCAATTGATGATAATTTTAATCATTAGATGGTCTTTGATATGAAAGATCTTAGTGTTCTCAATATTATGAAAATATGAGTAATTAGAGTAATGAGAGGAATTGATATTTATTAAATAGTTTGCTTCTTCATTTATTCTACAACATAATCTCAGGTAAGGATTTCTTTTAACTGTCAATTTAAAGATGTGGAAATGAAGGCTTGTGGGGGCTTTAAATTATGTAAGATATTTTAAAATTCTGCTTTGTAACACTAACAGTTTATTCTAAGACTATAATCAAATTAAGTTATTGTCTTCTTTGAAGCTAGTTGCAAGAACCATCAAATACAGTAAACTGAGGATTCAGACTACTTCCTTGTACAAACTATCTCCTTCCTTTTGATTACAGTTTTGAGTGTTGACTTAGCTCAGTTAAGAATTTGTTCATTTCACTGTAGGATAGTGATTTTTGGTTCTTAAAATAGAAGATGAGTAAAACAATACCACAAGACAGCATGTATTCTTGTCAGGATGGGACACCATTTACCACTTTTGTCTCTAAAATTAGGTGTTAAGTTACCATATCTCTGAGTATTTTTTGCCTCTGATATTGTGTGTTAATAATGTGAAGCTGACTATTATACTAGCTAATGGAAAAAGGGAAACTGATATTTTTAATTAAGGTCATTATAAAACATAACAAATCTACTGAATTCTAATGAATTATACACATTTTATTGGTGCTTTAAATGGTCCATAAAAATTACATCAGCAGCAAAGGTTATTTTTTGAAGCTTCAAAAAACTGAAGTATCAGAATAGATATTCCCCTTGGCACATAACACTAAGGGTAGAGAACAAAGAAAGAATATTGAAAGCTCAAAGGGAAAACATCAAGTAACATATAAAGATAGACCTATTATAATTACTACCAATTTCCCAATGGAAACATTAACTTCTGAAAAGGCCAGAGTCTGGATAGATGTCCTGCAGATTCTAATAGACCACAGATGCCAGGCCAGAATACTATACCCAGCAAAACTTTCAATCACAATTGATGGAGAAAATAAGATATTCCATGATAAAACCAAGTATTTAAGCAATATCTTTCCAGATATCCAGCCCTTCAGAATTATAACACAAAGAGGATAACATCACCCAGGAAAACTTAAAAGTCAAATAATCCAAGATCAGCAAATCAAAAGAGCAGAAACACACACACACACACACACACACACACACACACACACACACCGTAACAACAATATAACTGGTCTTAAAAATCATGGCTCACTGATATCTCTCAGCATTAATGTTTTCAATTCCCCAATAAGAAGACAAAAACTAACACAATGGATATGAAAACAGGATTCAGTGCATCTAAGTCACACACCTCAATGTAAGTGTAGACATTATCTCAGAGTAACAGAATGGAAAATGATATTCCAAGCACATAAAACTAAGAAGCAAGTTGGTGTAGCCATTTTCATATCTGCGAAAATAGACTTCACACCAAAACTAAGCAGAAGAGATTGGGAAGGGCACTACATACTCACCAAAGGAGAAATCCATAAAAGGAGATTGTAAGCCTTGACACTTATGTTTAATCACAAGGTTATCCAAGTACATAAAACAAGCAAACAATAAGAAAAACAAACCACCACTACAGTTTGAGTCACTTATTTTTCCTAACACACTAATAGAAACTTTAATCCCCCCTCAAAAATAGACATATTATCCAGACAAAAACTAAACAGAGAAATACTGAAGGAAACTGATATTACAAACCAAATGGACCCAAAAGTTATTTTCTGAACATTTCACGGCAATACAAACATATACATATACATACATATATTCATACATATATACATACATACATACATACATACATACATACATACTTCTTGGTACCTCATGGAACATTCTCCAAAGCTGACCACATACTCAGACACAAAACAATCACAACAGATACAAGAACACTGAAATAACACCATGAATCCTATCTGGATCGCCATGAAGAAACAAAACAAATTTGAATGTCAATAATAATAGAATCAACAGAAAGCTTGCAAACTCATGGAAACTGAATAACTCTCTGGTGAATAAGGAAAATGTGTCAAGAAAGAAATTAAGGATTTTCTAGGATTGAATGAAAATAAAAATACAGTACACCCAAAATTATGGGCCACAATAAAGTTGGTTCTAAGAGGCAAGTTCATAGCACTAAATGCCAACATAAACGGTGGAGCAATCTTATACAAGTAATGTAACAGCACACTGAACATTTTAGATTAAAAGAAAAAAAACACACACAAAAGGAGTATTGTTGACGTAATTTCCCCCACCCCCGCGCTTGTCTTGTAGCTATTTTGCCCAAATAAACATACAGAGGCTTATATTAATTATAAACTGTTTGGCGATGGCTCAGGCTACTTGTTGTCCACCTCTTTCTGATTAATTAACAAATTTCCGTTAATCTGTGTATCTCCAGGTAGTCTTGGCTTACTGGTGATTCCCAGGTCTCTTGCTATCTTGGTTACTACATGGTGACCCTGACTCTGTCTGCTACCTTTCCCTCTCCCTGTTTTGATTTGCCACCTGGCTAAATCCTGTCTGTCCATTGGCCAAACATCTTTATTCATCAATTAATAATAGAAACATATATTTATAGCATACATAGAAAAAGAAACCTTGCAGAGCCTGGCACAGTGGCGTCGCTGGCAATACATTCGGGGCCACAATCTCTTGAGCTTGGTTTTGGGAACTGGAGATGAGCGGCATGAGATTGCCCAGTTTGAGTGTATCAAAAGCAAGAGAGGGAGAAGGGAGGAAGGGAAGGATAAGGAAGGGGAGAGGAGGAAAGCTAGAGGAAGGGAGGAAAGTGTGGGAGAAAGGAAGAGTGAGAGAAAAGAAACTAAAAATCTGGCATATTGTCTGGCATTTTGCAAGCAGTTGCTTGTGCCATCAGAAATGGATGAAGGATGGGAAGGGTAAGAAAGAGTAAGAAGGGATGGAGGCAGAAGGGATGGGCCAGAAGGTGACACATCCTTAGGAGGATAGTGAGTTTGAGCCCAGCTGGAGATATGTAGAGACACATTGTCCCTACCCCTCCATCAAAAAAACAAAACTGAGCTTAGTGTCATGCCATGCAGATTGGTGGCCTAGACTTGAATCTTTACTGAGAGATTGAGATAGTCAGGCAGAAGAACTCAAGTTTGCTGCTTCCTGGAGTGTCTAAAGAAATCTTACTTAATATATTTCTTTGTCTTTAGTAAACTGGCCTCATGAGATGGATGGACTGTGCAGTGGCTCCTTGGTGGAGACATGAGTCCACAAATACTGTGAGATTGGAAGACAAGTGAGGGGGTAGGGGGCAGGTGGTTAGAGATGGGAGTAGGTGTGACAAGGTGGAGTGTGGTTAGGTTGGGGGTGGTGTTAGGGTGGGCATGGCCTTGGCGGAGTAGGGGGTGGTGTTGCTTTATTTTTAGGACAAGGGTTTTCTAAATAGCCCCTGGAACTTGATTTATAAACAGGGCTGGTCCTAGAACTCAGAAATATGCCTGCCTGTGCCTCCCAATTGCTGTGATTAAAGGCATATACCAACACACTAGACTGCCATAATGTTTTAATAGATATTCAAGGTAAACCTTGCATTGTGAGATGGCAGTCAGTGTACTGGCACAGTTCAAGAATTTTTGCCCTAGGTATTGGGATGAAAACTACGAGTTTATTCTAAATAATAGAACTCTTGTTAATAATAATAAAAAGTGCTGTAGAGATGGTTCAGTGGTTAAGAATGGTTACTGACTGCTCTTGCTAGAGGACCAAGTTTCCATTCCCAGCATCCACATGGTGGTTCAAAACTGTCTATAGGTCCAGTTCCTGGATATCTGATATCCTCTTCTGCCTTCTTGTAGATCAGTTACTCATTTGGTGCACATATGTACATTCATGCAAAGCACACATACAAAGAAAATAAAAATAAATTCTGTGAAGTTTGGGCATGTTGGCACATTTCTTTAATCTTAGCCTTCCAGAGGCAGAAGCAAGGGGAATTTCTGATTTTGAGGCCCATTTATTCTATAAATGTAGTTTCAGAACAGTCAGGCCCCATCTATTCTACCAAGAAACCCTGTACCAAGAAACTCTTACTTGAAACAAACAATAATTTATAATAGTAATAATAGAAATCAGGCAGAGTGGTTTGATGACCAGTGTGCTGTCAGAGGATTGTAGACCCAGCCCTGGGCAATGGGAAAAGCAAGATTAGTTGAGGATGCCAACTTTGAGTCAATTCTGGGTTATATATGAAATTTCACCTCAAGAAAATAAACAGGGTATGTTAGCTAAGTGGGCAGCATGGAGCCATAGGAATGTTAATAAAGGACTCATTGGTGGAGACAAGAAGACACCAGTAGAGTGAGACTGAGACTTCCATTGGGCTATACAGACTTTGTCTAAACATGTGGTAGCAGGAGGAGGAGGATCAGGAGGAAATAGAACTCTGGAGGACAGAGTGTTCTTATAGTCACTTTTCTGAGAAACTTTCTCAAAAAAGAAAAGGAGGGAGTGGAGAGTTTAATCAGGAAGGTGGCTTGGTTGTCTGCTGCTGAATGGTGATAACAGATATCTAGGCAGTGGCTATATAATGACTTTGTCTCAGAAGAGGAAATAGGAGGAGGAAGGAAGGGAGGGAGAAATGGAGGAGGCTGGTGGTGAAGATGATAGTACATGGCTGCATACTGTATTCCTTGCCCTCTGCAGGAGGTAGTGGGTGGATGTCATTAAACAAGCACTCCTGGCTTGCAGAAGGAGATGATGCAGTGTGAGTGAAATAAGAATAGTTATTTTTTTGTATTATAAATATTACCTTTAGTAAAATGTGGGATCTCATATAAAATGTCAAATTATAAAGAAAAAAAAGTTTTTCAATATATAGAAAGTATGTTGACAGTGTGCTGGTTAAATTACAGGGTAAGTAATAGCATTACAATTTGCAATTAACAAGTATTTCAAACGTCCTTGGTAATTTTTTTCATTTCCCAGATTTCTTTGTTTTTGAGAGTGAAAAAATATGTTTTGATACCAAACATGGTATATCTATTCATGTTAAATATACTGTCAATCAATTGTGGAAGGATTTCACTTATTTTATTTGCCTTGAAAATAGAATACATTTTTGTTTATTAACTTTTTCTGATTTACTTTATGGCTACAGAATGTTTGCATAAAATATGTTTTGAATAATTTTATAATTTAATACATACTCTTTGTAAATTTGCAACGTGACATAAAAAATAAAACCCTGTTATCTGTTGCAGTTTACAGTTTAATATAATATATTAATAGTCTTACATTGCTAATTGTTTCTAGTTATTCTTATTTTTTGTACATATGATTTGTCTTCTAATGAGATAAGAATGATAAAGTCCAAAATTTACAAGATTTTTTTTCTCCTCATTCTCTCTATAGTTTTTACTTCACAAAAGTTATTACTTGGTAATAAATATTATTGGGTGTTTACATTGTGCAGGTACAGGTTCACTTATGTGTGTTTACATGCATAGACTAGAAGTACACCTGAGGTATGGTTTTTAGAAGCTTCCCACTTTTTGTTTTTTGTGCCTTTCACTGGAACCTGTGCCATACTGAGTAAACTAGACTGTCTGACACTCACAGTGATTCTCCTGTCTCTGTCTACCCTAGGCTGGGATAATTTGTATTCACTACTATCCACTGTGTTTCTTATGTGGGTTTTGGGGATTAAACTTTACACACTGTACTGTCTAACCAGTATGAGAGAAGTTCCTGAATGTTACAAAATCATTCTGATTTTGTGGATTCAATAATAAAATTGTTCTTTTGTCTTTGTGTGTTGGTTCATGGATTTCTCTATGATGATCTGAACATATTTTATGTCTTTTGTTTCCATTTTTGTTTAAAATTCCACTCTTCTTAATTTTGTTTGATTTGTACACAGTTTTTCTTTTGTACCTGTAAAATTGTGGGGCTACATTGAATAAAATTATTCTTTTGTTCTGTGAGTAAAATTTGAAAGAATTTTACCTAATCAGATCAATCCCATTTCCTTCCATTTATATGAAGACTATGCTTTCAATGCTGTCTTAGTCTTCCATTGCTGTGTATTATATTGTCATGTGTATCTGTAAGTTGTATAGTCTCCATTCTTTATAAACACTTACACACACATACATGCATTAGAAGTTGGCTATTTTAAATTTTAGCAATTTTCTTTCTATTTGTGCCATTGTAAATAATAATTGTCTTATATTTTCACATATATTAGTTACCTCTCTCATTGCTCCAACTAAATACCTGGCAAAAAATAAATTAAGGAAATAGAGATTTGCAGGTGCCTTCAGATTCCATCAGAGGGAATCAGCTCCCTTGGAATTGAGGTAGAGACCTCAGTGAGTGAACTGACATGGGACCTCAACTATGATCCACTTTAAGAACAGTACATACTTCTTCTGTGCTGGATAAGTAAAATGCATGAAGCAGGAGTAATGGGTGGGCGACCTGTTGATATTTATCTGTGTTGGGAATCAGTTCCTGTGTAATGTGGTTCAGGAGCCTATGGGGGTTTCCACCCTGACTGATAATTAGTAAGAACTTCCTAATGGAGTGTGTGGTTTAAGAGTTAAGAATCATCCAATGCTGTCTAGCCAAATGTACAGCATATGCATGTGTAATATCTGTTACAGCCCAATATCCCATATTTTGTATGATTTGTAAGAGTCTATTGATTGTTTATTTACACACATGTGGGAGCAAACAGACATCTTGGTCTCTGCAATGAGTGAACAGTTGGCATTTTGAGCCTGTCTATTAATAAACTGACAGGACTGTGTGTTCTGCCTCCCAGTTCACAGATTCTAGCCAACTTGTAAAGATTAATGTTCTATGAGTTTTAAAATGTCAGGACCACTTCCCCTGCATCTAGTGGCAATGATTTTATTGACATTTATTAAAGTATTACCAAGTGTAAATTTTCATTTCCTGAGATCAATATCCTTGCTTCTCCTTAGACTCCTCTCCCCTCCTCCTCTGTTAGCATTTAGGTATTTGTACTGGGCTGCCTTTAGAGTTTTGACAGTATACATGTTACCTGCAGACACTGATCCCACCTGCAGACAAGAGCCCACCTGATCATATTCACAGGTTTCCCTTTTAAAAGGGACTTGTCCACCTTCTACTTCTCTCTATATCCCTCTCTTTTGTCTCTGTTGTTTCTCCTGTCTCCTGAGGCTGGTCTCCTTCCCCTCCCCCTTTTATGATCCCTTTACCCTAATAAAAACACCTCCTCTTGAACTTAGTCACATGGCATCTCTCTCTCTCTCTCTCTCTCTGCCCACTACCTCCTAACTCTATCTGTCCTCACTTGTTATGCACACATAGCCCTAGTCAAATGCTTAGTTCCCTAGAGATGTAAACTAGGAGGCATTCTCCACTGAGGCTATGCCATTCAATAGTAGATTAGCTAGCATCTGCAATACAATTGTAGACCTGAGCTCTAGCTTTGTGGAACCAGAGGTTTGGACCTCCAGAAATTCCCTCATGGAATTTTCCTGGCTCCCAACAGTTTCTAGTGCTCATAGGTTTGGAGGATGGACTCAAGAGTTTTGTGTTTTATAGGTAAAGAATATTGAATACTATGTTACAGTAGTATTCATCCAGGTACTGAAAATCTTTTTGTCTATGTGCCTGAGAGTTGGATGTGTATAAGTTATTGTGTAGAAATTAGTCAATATACAGTGTGTGTGTGTGTGTGTGTGTGTGTGTGTGTGTGTGTGTGTGTGTGTGTGTGTGTGTTTATGTCTGCTTTTGGTGCATGGCATATGATTCCATGCATGGGTGATTAATATATTGCATTCTACATTTCTCTGAGTGTTAGGCTGTCAATCCATGGGTTTAGGAAGTGTTTCTATTTACAGTCTCGGTGTGTACTGTTGCCTCAGAAATCCTCTTGGATTCAGGACTGAATTCTTGAAGGGCTTGCTTGAATATGTGGCCCTGATGTTTGTGTTTGGTTTTTGTATTGAAGAAGTATATGTTGTTTGTAGTTGTGTATGTATTTGAGTTTTGGGGGTTTATGCAGTTATTTTTTGGTAGATATGGTCTATTTGTGGGTGGAACAGAAGAAAATGTTTGTGTACATGATAATTTTGTAGAAAGCCTACTGGATTTCTATTGTATAGGCAGAGTTGTGTTTCCTTCTGACTAGTAATTAGAAACATGATCTGAATCAGTCTTAGCCTTTGATGGAAGAGGTAAAGGAGTCATATCATGAGCTATGACTCTTGGGTTAAATGACTTCCAAATAATCTGGTGTTGTGGGCCTTATGTTTTTAAGTTAGTCACATTGTATGTGTGTGTGTGTGTGTGTTTGTGTGTGTGTGTGTGTGTGTGAGTGTGTGTGTGTGTGTGTGTGTGTGTGTGTTTGTGTGTGTGTTTGTGCACATAGGTACATTTGTGTGTGTGGGGGGGGTGTGTTAACAGGAATGAAGTTCAGAATATAACTTCAAGGTTCGGTCTTTACCTTCCACATTACTGAGTTACTGGTTCTTTTTGATATTTTTCTGCTGACTTATCCACAAGCTTCTTTATATTTCACCATCTCTGCTCCCATGTCCACATAGGATATCTGGGATTACAGGCATATTCCCTACTGCATACAGGGTTATATGGTTAATTAATCATGGTTGTGTTGCAAGAGCTATAACCATGAAGCCATCTCCACAGCCCATGTTAAAGGTTTTATTCATCCCCAGAGAAACTACTAGAAACTTATTAAACCCTTCTGGAGGTAGGGCATAACGGAAAGAACTGGGGTCATCCTAAGTGTGCTGTTAAGGCTGTATGAGAAACAGAAAATGGTGTATTTAAAGTTGCAATCAAGGACGTTGTTCTTGCCAAAGAGATTTGAAGGGCCCAGCTCCCCATTACAGCAGCCATAACAGGTGAACACATGCTTGGTCTGACCTTGTCTTAGTCACTAGGTGGTAAGATACCTGCCTCCTGGCAAGGAACCAATCAGAAGTTAGCTGGCGGTACCATGCTTTACGGCTCTGGGTGTGCTTTACGGACAAGAGCACAGCAATGGTGCACAGAGCATAGCAACCACCCTGGGAGGGCATATGAGCCATAACAACCAGTTGAACAATCAACACAGGGCAAAACCTCCAACCCTGGAGGCACACCAATCCTGAGCTTGTGTGTACCCCTAGACACTCCCCTTACAGCGCACTATAAGTTCTCTATTCAGATGCTTCCAGCTGTCTTTCCTAGCCATCCACCATGGTGAGTGGATGAAAGACCCTAGCTAACACGTGGTTAACTCGTTAAAAACTACAATAAAGCCTCTAACAGTTTGCATCAAGCTTTGGAATCCACCTGGATATTGGGGTGACAGTCATCCTGGGCTGAGATCCTGGAGGCCTGAGTTTCCATGGTCTTACAGATTGGTGTAATGAAACATGTCCTTTGCTTTGTCCTGGTATCTCAGAGATCAGCAACATCCTTCCAATAAGAGGCTCAGAGGCTTGTGGTTGAGAAGAGAGCCTCTATGTCTCCCCCCACCAAGTTGACTCTGATTTCCCAGAGTGACAATGCTTCCTGTCATCCTCTCTGCCATGATGATAGGGGACTAAACCTTTGAAACTGTAAGCAAGCCACGATTAAATGTGTTATTTTATAAGCATTGCCTTGGTCATGGTGTCTCTTCACAGCAATAGAATAGTGAATAAGACACACGGGAACATGAGATTGGATGCTCAGTATTTATGTAAAATGCTGTTCATAGCAGCATGCATTTGAAATTGCAGCACTGAGAACCCTGTGGAGACAGGTCGGCCAAGGTAGGCCTAGCTGCTCAGTGAGCTCTGGGTCAGTGAGACCCTGTCTCAAATATAAGAGTGATGCAGGAAAATACATGATATCGGCCACTGGCCTACACACACCTACACACACACACACACACACACACACACACACACACACACACACAATGTTGCCACAACCCTCCATTACACACATAAAAAGACTAGGCTAGTGGTGGGTGGGCGAACTTAAGTTGGAATGTCAAATTAAATTAAAATAAAGAAAACATTAAAGAGCATTAGCCTACATTCCACCCTGCCAGATGAGCTAGGAAATAAGGAGGACCCCAAGAGAAGATTGCATTGTCCCTCTAAGAAGAGGATGGGGACAAGAACCCCTTACCAAAGTGGGAGCCCGGGGGCAGGGAGAGGAAGAAGAGTCTTCATCCAGTTGTGGTTTGAAGCAGAACCAGACACCCATAGCTAAGCACTGAACCATATTACTGGAATTATGTTGTGGAGATGGAGTAGGGTTGAGCAAATGAGCCAAGACAGGGATGGAGAGACCTACATGCTAGAACAGGAAGTATTTTTACCAACTGAACCATCTTCTCAGCCCCTTGCTTTCTAATTTTTAAGGCTTTGGGACTCCAGACCCTAAAAAGAGTGCCATGTATTTGAGGATAGGTCTTCTGTCCTCAGTTTCACTGGAAATGCATTCACAGACATGTCTAGAGGTATGTATGTGTCCTAGGTAATTCCAAATAACAGAGAAACAGACAATGAAGACAAATGATTACATCTTATTTACCTCTCTGTATAGGCCCTTGAGAGCAAGTGGCTTCAGATTCCAGAAGAGGGAATCAGCTCCCTTGGAATTGAGGTAGAGACCTCAGTGAGGGAACTGACATGGGACCTCAACTATGATCCACTGTAAGAGCAGTACATACTTCTTCTCTGCTGGGTAAGTAAAATGCATGAAGTAGGAGGGATGCGTGGGCGACCTGTTTATTTTCTTCTGTTGTTGGGAATCAGTTCCTGTGTAATGTGGTTCAGGAGCCTATGAGGGTTTCCACACCGACTGATAATTAGTACGGTCTACCTAATGGAGTATGTAGTTTCAGAGTTAAGAATCATCCAGTGCTGTCCAGCCAAATGTAAACCATATGCATGTGCAATAGCTGTTTGCAGCAAATATCCCACATTTTGTATGATTTATAACAGTCAATTGATTGTTTATTTACACACATGTGAGAGCAAACAGACTTCTTGTTCTCTGCAATGAGTCAACAGTTGGCATTTTGAGCCTATCCTTTATAAAACTGACAGGACTGTGTGTTCTGCATCTCAGTTCACAGATTCTAGTCAACTTGTAAAGATTGATGTTCTATGTGTTTTAAAATGTCAGGACCGTTTCCCCTGCATCTAGTGGCAATGATTTCATTGACATTTATTAAAGTATTACCAAGTGTATATTTTCATTTCTTGAGATCAACATCCTTGATTCTCCTTTGACTCCTCCCCCCTCCTCCTCTGTTAGCATTCAGGTATTTTTCCTGGGCTGCCTTTGGAGTTTTGACATGATATATGCTTAGCTGAGACCACTAAGCGCACCACCTGTGCATATTCACTCAGTTGCCTTTTAAAAGGGCCTTGTCCACCTTCAATTTCTCTCTCTTCCTATTTTCCCTCTCGCTGTTGCTCCTGTCTCCTGAGGTTGGTCTCCTTCCCCCTCCCCCTTTTATGATCCCTTTACCCTAATAAAATCATAAAATCACCTCTTCTTGAACTCAGTCACATGCCATTTCTCTCTTTCTCTTTCTCTTTCTCTTTCTCTCTCTCTCTCTCTCTCTCTCTCAACCCCTGTGTTTTTAAAAAATTACAACAATCTCTTCCTCCTTCTTCTGTGAAAATTTGATTCCTATGAGTCATAGGAAGTGTTTGAACTGTGCTACAACAAATGCCAGTTTTGAAGGAATGCCTCAACTCACGATACTGTGTAGAAAGCAAAAGTTATTTCAGACATGGTTCTCAGCTTCCATTTGGTTCGAATGCTTTGTATCATGGGGTGTAGTGTGAACTTTCTACCCTTGTGGGATCTACTATTGGGACCTGTGTGGAGGTAGAGCATGACAGGAGCGTGTGTGTGAAAGACCAACACTGGTTACCCCATGCCAGGTCAGAACCAGAGCTAGTCATCAAGCACAGGGTCCCACCTGTCTCTGCTGCTTTAAATGTGGAGTTTCAAGTGTGCACCAGCTTGAATGGTATTTTCATGTGGCTTCTGGTAATCTAGTTCACTGGGTGTAGACAAGAACTTCATAAACTCACCCATCCCTCAACCCTGCATGGAAGTTATTAACATGAATGTGCAGATTTTCTAATATTTTCTTAATGAATATGGGATCTGTAGTTATGGCATCTTTGCATGACTGGCAGCATTTTTAAATGACATTTTCCATCACCATTCAACTTTTATGAATAGATTATCCATTTTACTGATCATATCAAAGCCAACTTTTCATTTCATTCATTTAATTTTGAAATTTAAATTTCTTGCTTATACTCCTATATAGTTTGTTCTCTGTTTTCTGGTTTATATTGTTGTATTTTTCTTATTTCATAACACGAACACTTTAGTTTATTTTTCTTTCTAAGGCAGACATTTACTACCACTTACTTCCCACTGACGAATGATTTATCTGACTTTTACATTCATTCAGTTCTAATTTTATTTTTCAAGAGTTTATCTCTTTTTTTGTTTTGTTTTTTTGAGACAGGTTTTCTATGTGTAGCTTTGGAGCCTGACACTCACTCTGGAACCAGGCTGGCCTGGAACTCACAGAGATCCACATTCCTCTGCCTCCTGAGTGATGGGATTAAAGGCAGGTGCCACCAATGCCTAGCCTGATTTTATCTTTTGACTCATGTATTATTTAGAAGCATGCACCTTAATTCCCTCCTCATCTTTGCAAATTATAAACAGTCATGGAATGGTTTTCTCAATTGTGACTATCTGTACTATAGATTACACGTTGCATTGTGCAGCAGACTGTGAATGCTTACTAATGCCTTCAGTTCTCTGAACACCTCAGGAGCGACAGTTAATGGGTCGCTCTGCTTTGCACTTTTAGAGTAACAAGTAGAGAATGTCTGAAATCCATTACCTCAGATGCCAGAAGAGCGTTTTCTGGATGCACCTAGAGAGACTTAAGTAGGAAGTTTGTTGATGCCCTGTGTACAGTGAATTCTGAGACAGCACTTGGGGATCCAAGAAAACTAGCATCAGCCCTCAGCCAAAACAGTATAATGAAAATTAGGAGGATGGTCCCTCATATTCTTGTGCTGGGTAGCATTTTGTCTAATTGATTCAAGCCAGGGTCTGGGAAGAGGAACCTCAGCCGAGAAGATGCCTCCATCAGATTGTATTGTAGGCAAGTCTGTGGACATTTTCTTGATTAATGATAGATGTGAGAGGGCCCAGACCACTGTGGGCTGTGCCATCTCTGGAAAGTGGGTTGTAGGAAAGGAAGGCAGAGATATCAATGAGGGACAAGACAGTAAGCAGCATTTTTCTCTAGCCCATGCTTTAACTCCAACCTTCAGTTTCCTGTCTGGAGTTCCTGCCCTGACTATCCTACATGATGGAATGTAAGCTGTAAGATAAACCCTTTCCTCCCCAATAAGGTTTTGGCCATGTTGTTTATCACAGAAATAGAAAGGTAAGAAACTTGGCTCATGTGCTTTCTCCATCTGGGCTTCTCCTTCAGCATATCAGGAAGAACTGACATGCTGTGCCACAACAATGGACTACGAGCAGAGAACAACTCATCATGTCCCATTCCTCTTCTTACACTTACTAGGAATTATATTCCTGTCCTCATGGGAGATATTTCACTGTTTTTTAGTGACAGGCAGCACTTGGACTTGGAATTCAAGGCCAACTAGCATAAATCAGGAAGACTCTGTCTCAAAAATAAAATAATCTGGGGATATAATTTGGCAGGGGAATGCTTGCTTAGCACATAGAGAGTCTTATGCTCAATCCTCAATAAAAAAAAGAGAATCTACAAAAACAACTCAAAGATAAGACTCTTCCTGTCACTGTCAGAGAGCATGCTGTTTGTAGACGTATAAGATGAGAGCTGGCTGAACATTCCCCCAGCCGGCAATGCCCCCTCTCTCTAAATGCCAGGACTTTTCCTAGAGCCATCCATACACTCAGTAAGTCCCTGGCTTGCTGAGGACTGGATTAGTCTTGCCACCAATGTCTTTATGGGAAAAGAAAATTCTCCCTGAGTTATTGCAGAAAAATTAAATTGCTAGGGTAATTCTAGAAGCTGGGTAATGGTCCACAGGGCTGCAGGCTGTGAAAGTTTTTGAGGACACAGATAATAGTCATGTGTTCCAAGTAGTCCCTGTAAGCAGTGAGGCTTTGTGAGAGGGCAAGGCCTGTGATTCTGGGGGCTGTCAGTCTGCTGCATGCTCCCAAGTTTAGACAGTAAATCTAGAGAAAGACCTTGGTCTGCACCTATGCCCCCTAGAGTGCAGCATCTCCAGGTTTTCCCTCACTATCTCCTCACTCCTTGTAGGAGTGCAGACATCAGAATGTAAGTAGCAGCCTGTGGTAGCTTGAAAGAAAATGACCCCCAAATGGAGGGGCACTGTCAGGATATATGGCCTTGTTGGAGGAATTGTGTCACTGTGGAGGTGGGCTTTGAGGTCACATATATACTCATGTCATGCACAGTGAGACATTTCCTTTCCTGTTCCCTGTAGATCAGGATGTCAAACTCTTAGTTCATTCTCCAACACCATGTCTGCCTGCATTCTGCCATGATGATAATGGTCTGAACCTCTGAAGTGTAGGCAAGATATTTAATTGTTTTCCTTTACAAGAGTTGCTGTGGTCATGGTATCTCTTCTCAGAAATAGAAAACCTAAGATATTGCTCTAGCACTATATTCAACAAAACTACATTTATTCACTGTAACTTACAAACATCTAAAGTGATAATACCCTCCCACTCCTTGCCTCAAACCTCATCCCTGGCTTTATTGTCCAGTGCTTCTAGCCTCCTAGAACTTAGCACCAGCTGGAACAGCCCTGAGTGAGCATGAGCTCAGTGTGTTTTCTATTTCATTTTTGGTATTGGGATGCCTGGTAGAGGCAGAGTGAAACTCTGCCTGCTTTGAGGGGACATCACACAGGGGGATCAGTGAGTCTTCTATCTCTTCCAGTTGCCTAGTGACTCAAACTTCTTCTTCTGTGCCTGCAAGGGGTGAGTGAGCTCCAGGGCTGAGAGTGGCCCTTCAAACATCCCATGACAAAGCCCTGATTTGGACGTCTTACCCATTGGAGTCAAGCCTCCAATGAGAGCTCGCTTATTTGATTTGTCAGTTTAAGATGGACCAGTACTGTGGCAATTTATCTTTGAGATAAGGGTTTGGGGATACTAGCAGAGTCAGAGAGACCTGTATAGGGGCTCTAGTAGCCAGACAGTTTCCATGACACCAGCCTCTAGTGGGACCACAGAAGGAAGGACAAGCTGGGGAGCTCTTCCTTGTCCTCAATGGTTCTGCCCAGTGACTCCTGGAACTCCTCCATAGCAGAAACTCCTCTGAGGCTCATTGCACATCTGGACCCTGGGCTTTGGGGATGGGCTCCTCTGCCATAGGGAACAGCAGTGGACCCAACATCTCCCAGTGAGTGTAAACACTGACAACTTTGGAAGTCAGTTAGCCTAGGCCCCCATATTTCTTCATTGGTAGCTCCAGGACACTGATGATCTAAAGAAGGCACCGGTGAGGAACCTTTCTCTGAACTGTCCCCTCTTTGGGGACCATGGTCATCTCTCTTTGTGCCTTGGCAGACAGTTGGTACAGAAGCATTGGAAAGTATCTGAGGGGCACCGAGATTCAGAGGTGCCCTCTTACAGCATTTCTTCTTCAAAGCCGGGCAGTACTCCTCCAGTTGCTGCAGGAGGAAATGGGCATATAAGACTCACCCAAGTCTGGAAGTGTTGCTCCAGGGGGCAAAACTTTTGGGTGGAGGTAGCTAAGGGGATAGTCAACTGTCTCTGAGTGTCAGAAACCAAGTGTCTGCTTGCTGACATTCTTGGTTCCTTGCAGCTATACACTTCACCTCCTCCCCATGTCCATACCTGCATCCCCTTCTTGTTGAAGACCCAAGCAGGATGCCTTGACTTCCTGTAGGTCACATGGTTCTTATGAGCAGTGTCCTGTCCACCTGGTGACTCTCAGCACACCACTCTATTTGGGGTCCTCCATACCCTATCCAGTTTGCCTAATGTCTCTAAGTATCCAGTCTGCCTGGTGTCTGCTTGCCTCTTGCCTACCAATTACTTCTTTCTTGTTGTCCCTTATGTTCACCCTTCCCTATCTACCTGCTCAACACTGAGTTCTTCCTCATACTCCAGCTCCTTCATTAGAGACAATATGTCCATCTCTGGTTTGGAAGATAGGATTTCTGACACAAATTTAGGGTTTATTATGTCCTCCACCTATAAACAAAAGGATTAGGAGTGAGTACCGGGGACAGGGAGTTCTATGTTGCTGCAAAGTCATGATGACAACCAACCCCCCCGCGCACACACACACACACACACACACACACACACACACACACACACACATACACACACGAGAGATAGACAGACAGACAGACAGACAGACAGACAGACAGACAGACAGAGACACAGAATGAGAGACATAGAGAGAGCCCTGAAGGTAGGTAAGCAGGCTCACTTACAAGGACTGGGATGCAAAATTCATAATTTGGCCAGCACCAAGGCTCCACGTGCAGCTCACTTGCTCAACGAAGTGTTTCTGGGAGCACAGCTCATCAATGTAGTTCAGGACTCCTGCATCTGAGTAGAAGTCATCTCCTTCCTGCTCCGGCCCACTGTTCTCCTTTTTCTCCTTTTCTGTGGGCACTCCTGTGAATGACTGTGGAAGCCTGTCCCTCCAGTCCATAATATCCATGTACTCCTGCACATCTTCAGGTAGAATTTCCATGGGTGCCTCAGTCTTTCATAATTGTGTGTGTCTGAGTACTGGGAGGCAGGCAGGGTCTGTCTTGGGACCAGTCTTCATGGAGTTGCATGCTAGGAGAGAGGAGAACATGATGATACATAGATAGGGTTCAGTTCCACCCTATCCATGCCATGTAGACCATAGTTCAGAGGAACCACAATGGCCTAGGGTAAGACAAACCTAAAGATCTGTGAGAGGGGGCATTGCAAAGGGTTTATATGTCTAGGACAGTCCTGTGGGAGAGCATTTGGAGCCAACAATATTTCAGGTACTCTCCAAACTCAGTGGCCTGGTCCTGATCATATGGTTGCCAGCTCAGTGATTACCAAGTTCAAGACTAAGGGCTGCAAGGGTCCCCAGGCTACATAGAAAATGCCCTAACCTGAAGGAAGAAGCCTATGTTCAGCGCAAAAATCCATTTGACTGATTTGACCTCTGCATAGAGACCTAAATTTATGTGATTACTACCTGGTTCCTCAAACACCTCAGAAGATGGGGGCCTTGGAGGATCTTGCCTTGTGCTTGTAAGAACTTGGCACTGGATACTTCTCATCATCTCCAGCCTTGAATTCTCCATCTCCAGCCTTGAATTCTCCATCTCCAGCCTTGAATTCTCCATCTCTTCTGCACTCTCAAATTCTGTAAACCTAAGGATGAGGGAGGCCAGGGCCCAGCCAAGAGATTACTGAATATGATCACAGGTGCAGGTTCTTGGGATGATCTGGTACAGTCCCATGAAGTTGCTGATTTTGGAACATAGCCACAGCTCTGGGGCACATTATATTCCCTTGGTATTTGTGGAAATCAAATCAGCTTGAGGTGGCCCCAGAAGGACTTTCATGTGACTCTTCCTTAAGGCCTATCTTATCCTTGCCTAAAGCCACAAAGAAACTCTTACTGGTAATATGGCCACAGATATGATTGATGGAGTACATCAGGGATCTTGAACCAGATACAGAAATGCTGAAGCTGAGGCTGGGAGACCTGGAATGACCTGGGAGACAAGTGCCCAGGAGATGCTAGGAGAAAGTAGAAGGGAAACTGAGAGGTGTTGCTTCTTCCCTCTGAGAGCTTTTTGTGGGCTTTTGTGCATGAAAACATCACACGGAAAAAAGACAGAAAGACCAGAGACATATCCTCAGATGTGTAAGAAGCTTCCTTCCCCTCTGCATGCTTCTGTTCATAACCATGCCAGGTATATAAGGATACAACTGAGGCCACCCTATTGGGATGCTGTAGTCTCTACTGTCAAAAAGCAGTGACTCAGTACCAGCTAGTTGACTTAAGACTTGTGTAGCATGTTTGTATTTTACAATCCTCAGTGCTGGAGGAGACCCGGCAGGGCTGGAATGGGTCAGTTTTCCCACTCTGACCTTCAAAAGAAAGGCAGTGATATATTCATGGCCAATGAGGGCAGAGCTTCTGGGACTCTGGGGCAGATAGCCCAGCACTTCAGGAGGTGAAAACAGCAACCTGGACCTCATAGATTACCACCAGGTGACCAAGTATTGGGTAATCTTCCTTGAAATGTGTGGGTGACAACTCACCAGACTAAGCTCCAAATGAGTAGTACACCCAATATATACCCTCCTCCAGAATCCTGATTCAACAGGCCCACCCATGATTGACAGCTCTCCACATACCCTGCTTCAAAATTTTATTGACTCACTTTTCAGCCATCTCAAAGAAAATCATCCGGTCATAGTTGCATGTACACTGCCATTCCTGCAGACCCCTCCACAGGCCCTCCTCCACATTCATGGTAGGATTCCTCTGAGCCAGGGACCGAAGCACTGGACTGTAATTCATTAGAAGCACTCAATCCAATAATTTGGACCCAGTAGACTCATCCCAAGATGCATCTATAAACTTGAGTCAGAATAAAGTCAGCTACTAGGAACTCCTAGTCATGCAACTCACATCAACGCAAAGATCTATGTCTGTTTTCCAGCCTGCCATGTGAGTCTCCTTCTATCACTGTGTGTGGAAGAATGCATGGGGCTTAGGTTCCCAACATGGAATTGGGGGTGACAAAATCAAAGTCAAAGTCATTAGAAATGAGGCCTTGGTTGTTAACCAAGCTTAGGATATGATTTGGGGCTCTCAGGATGGGATAGTGCTCTTATTGAAAGAGAGAAGAGGCCTCCCCAAGTTTTCTTTTAGTCCTGTGAGACAGCCATGGAGACTTCAAGAACTGGCTTTTCAAGGTCTTGTCTGTGTCTCCAGTGTCCAGAACTCTGAGATAACAGGGCCTGTGGCTTCAGTCTTCTAGTCTACCTGGTGATATGACTGAGCTGACTGGCAAAAATGCACAGAATGACCTGAAACCTAGGGTCAATGACTGGGGCAATGGTGCAAATCACTGCTGAGGATAAACATGGAGCAAAGAGACCAAAAGTTTCCGCATGGAATGTCTAGAGCCTTTCTGGCTTAAGAGAAATTCCTTAGATGGTGGGGTGAGGGACAAATGTACAGGTCTTTCTGGAATCCGGCACTCTTGCCCATCCTGGTTGTGAAATGCTGTGGGCTCTAAACACTAAGGTCAATGCTAGAAGATAAAATGCTAAGGCAAAGAACTACCAAATGGAGTATAAGCCCTAAATCCAAACCCAAGCTTTATGGGACTCTAGGATCCCCCGTGTGACACCTCTATTTCTCAGAGTGTGACTCTCTGGGTTGGTTCTGTCACCTTCAGCACCTTCCTTGGCCACCTCACACTCATCATGTTGGAGCCCAGTAGGACATTCCAGTCACAGGTGACACTCACACGAGGAAGCAGGAGAAAGATGACACGTCTGGAGTCTGGGACAGGTGCTGCCGGACCAGATTTTTGATATACTGCCATTGCCGGATATTCCCATAAACACTGTCTGGTTTGGACAAGCAGTTTTCTGGGGAGTTGGTTTGAACATTGGCTAGACAACTCTCTCCAACTGCTCCTTTTTTAAGGTGATGCTGAGTTCACTTGGGACCTGACAGGAATCAGCTGGACAACTGGCTTTGTGGTTGGAGGGTGAGATCCCAGGACCCACAATCCTTCTTGGGGCTGGATGTCCAAAGCAATTTGATCATTTATGAAGGTATTTGCAGCAGGTGCTGTCATGAAGAGGGAAGCAGGGCAACCCATACCCCCACCTTGGGTCATAGGGACATTACAATTGAGGGACTCCTCTGTGAGGACAATGTTGGCATTGGGCATGGGCTGTACAGTCCTGCCCGGTGTCCCCACTTGCATAATATTCAGAGGTACAGCTATATCCATAGTTGAACTTCCATCTTCAGCCACCAAAGACATCCCAGGCAAGGCAGATAACACTAGAGTATTCCAGGGAGAGATGCCTCCAGTCAGTAGGGGTGCTGGGGCCTCCCAGAATAATTGGATTGTTGGCTGGGGGGCATTTGGGAGAACAGGCAGGGTAGCAAATGTAAACATGGAGGCACTGAGGTTGACAGTCATGTTCTGTCCCAATGCAGATGCTGGAAAGATAAAGAGAAACAAGAGGGCAGCTCTCTGGTCCTGGTAGTAAGTGGTAATTTGTGGAGGGTCATGAGGAAGAGGAGATTGTACTGTTTGCAGATGTCCCCTAGGGAATTCCCTGATGATTTCATCTGGCTGAGCATTGTTCCAGCAGTGTTCTTCCTCTCCATTAGCCAACATTCCCTGATTGCTACTGTGCAGAGGAGCCCTCAGCTTTCCCACACCTGAGAGACTCTTTTGGGAATCTCTGGATGAAAACTCATCAGCATTCTAGCTCTCTCGATAGAGATGGATCAGTGTGACTCTGTCTGGACCACTATGACAGTAATGATGCCTGCAGAAGTCAAGGCACCATCAATGAGGGCCAGTTTCCAGAAGGGCCTCTGTAAAGGTGGCAGTTTTCAAATATTTTGACCTCAATCCCTTCTGAGTGTTCCTTTCACACTCTCAAACTCCCTCCCTTTCTAGCCCAGCACGGCAAACCAAAACCACCTCTGTGCTACCCGCGGTCATCCCAGGTGCAAAGGACCACTTTAAAAGAAAGACCTCTGCCCACTTACGATCTCTTTCCAGCCCTCTCTTTCCTGCTGTCTTTCTGCTCTCTGATTCCTGATCTCTCTGTCTCTCCCCCCTCTCTCTTTCTCCTTCTCACTGTCTTTCCCACTATTCCCTTGGGGCATACAGGACTTTACCTGTCTCCCTCTTCTCTTATGTCCTTTCTGCGTCTCTGTGTCTGTGTCTCTTTACCTCTTTTCTCCCACCCCATTTTCTAATAAAACTTCTGACTAAGCTCTGTCTGCCTAGTGTGTTTGTCGCTCCACCTCTGTCACACTCAACTGCCAAGGAATCTGCAAAGGTTCTCCTCAAGCTTTATCAAAACAAGTAGGGGGAAAAGTTGAGAGCAATAACCCATTTCTTTGTTACTGGACGTTTCCTATCTGCTCTGCTTCTGAACACATCAACTACCTGGTGATAGAGAAACCTTCCTCCATGGGAAGGCATGAGCGACTCTGGGCTGTCAGTGGATAGAGTAACCTCCATCCCCACAGAGAGGACCCCACAGGGCTGTTTCCTGCCTGGCCATTTCTCGGCACTGTCCTTCTAAGGTCTAGTGTGGCCCAGTTAAATTTCTGAGATGCATAATTTCATAGCACAAGTTCCACTGACTTGGAGAAATGACCCAGAGCTCAACTGTTGCCCATGAACCTTCCCTAGGACACCACAGTGAACCATTCCACCACATCTGTAAACTGTGACTAATAGACCTGCCTGCCACACAGGAAGAGCCAGTCTAGGGCCTGTCATTGTATCTTCGGATCAAGTCTGCTTCCTTGTGTCAACTTAGTTCCACCATTGCTCTGTTCATTCTGCCATAAGCTGTTTCAGCTTCCAAGGAGAGATGTCCTTACAGAAGTTCAGTGCTGTTTCCTACCCACACCCTTTGCCCAGTAAGTCATTGCTAGTAACAGATTTAAACTGCCAGTGGCAGGGACTCAGGAGCCATACTCTGATACTCCAGGCTTACCTTCTGAAGTTATTCCTACAGGCTTGGACAGTAACCACACCTGTCTGCTAGGATCCATGTTGATCAATCTCAGAGGAATCACTCCAAGATCACCAATATGTGCCAGAGGCTCAAGAGCACCAGCCACAGCTTTGAAAAGTTTGAAAGTAAACTGCTCCAGAATGTGGCATTGAGAATTCTACAGTGGGGGAGGGTCAGAGAGTAAAACAGGGCTGGGGACATTCCGTGAGGGGTTGTGGCATGTGCATGAGAACCTTGGGGTCAGTTCAAATGAAGCATTCTTGTTGGAGGTGATTGCACATACATGGTATTTGCCTCTAGGCACATTTTAATGGTTTCTTAGAGTCTCAATACACTGGGGTCACAGGTGCCCTCTTCCTTCATTTTGTCTTTAGTAGACCTTATTTTATTCCTCCATCCTGAGTCGCATCACTCTTAGAGAGGGTAGGCTCCTGAGTATTTTTACAGTGTTTACACTTACTCAACCAATTATATATTCAGACAAATATAGAGGATCTAAGCAACAGAGCCAGACATATTTGTAATTATGATCTTGGGAGATCCTTGGATCATCCTGCCATGTGCATATCATTCTTCATGAATCAGTCCTTGTGTGTCCAGCCAGGGCAGTGCTGGGATGTCTGCACCCTGCAGCATGACAGTCTCAGTCACCCTTTTGCTATACTCCCCAGCCCATCAAGGCTTTGTTCTGCATAAGTAGCCCATGGGACTCAAAATTGAAAAAAAAAAAAACTTCTCTTTGCATCGGAAGTATTGATTCCTTTTATTGCAAACAGATATTTGACAATTAAAAATCTTTTCTCCATCACAAAATATAATGTGGCAGCTTATGTGACAAATTATCACTCCTAAACTCATCAATGAGAACAGGGTTAAATGAGAGGGACAGGAAGAGAGAAAACATCCTTCTACTTCAAGACACAGAGGCTCAGGGACCCCATTTTCCAGGCAGAGAAACCCATTTCCTGTGTACATTTTGACAAAGCCAGGGTTCCTTTTGCCATTGTCCAATACTGATTTCTGTGTGTGCATGTGCCCACCTCATTCCTATCACCAATATGATCCTGGATTCACTAGCTGTATGCTTCCATTTTAGATTTTATGTGCTGGTGTCCTTGCAAACATGTTTCCTTGTTGCATCTCTGACTTAATATAATTGTTAATGTTTGTATGCTAAAGCAAAATTATCCACAACAAAAAATATTTGCATTTGTATGACCATAGCACAGACTGGAGATGACATTGCAATGCCTGTTGGGTAAAATGCCCAAATGTTCTACACTGTGGTAAGCTGTTTGCATCTTCCATATTGTGAGTTTTTGACACTAATTGAGAAGACAACAAGTGGAGCCTTCTAGTAGCATGAAATGTTTGATATTCTATCGTAAAAAGAACTTTGCATTAGATAATTTTGCTGCATTGTAGGATAGTGTCTTTTCTGAACACGAATAAGGTGGGTCAGGCTAGGTACAATGCTTCAAGGTTTGGTAAATTAAATATGCATTTGATTTGTGATATTTTCTGATGATGATACAACATTGTAACTGGAAGGGCAGGTGTCATTCAGTGTGGGGGCATGGTTGTAGCACCCCTTTAAAGAAAGGTGGTCTGGTTCCTAAGTTAACATTGCGTCTCATCTCGTGACAGGAAGGGTTGCTAGGAAATGATTGAGGAGGAAGGTGGACTGAGAATCCAGAGAGCTGCCACAGAAATTGCTGAGTGGAAGCCTTACCTCCTTGGTAGGAGACAGTAGTGTTCCTCCTTTGGCAGGGGTTTGGCCCAAGAAGAGAGGTTCAGAGGGACCCAGAGTATCAAGTCTCAATTAAAGTTAGGATGACACCGATTTCATAAGAAACGTTTGTGAACTGACTTTTATTATCAGAGCTCTCCTTGTGAAAAAGATTTTAACCTAGTTGGTGTTGTAGGAAGGACCTAGATGCAGAGTCTAGGTAAATCTTGTCTCAGAGTGTCTCCTGGTTTAGATTTTTTTTTAATTTTGTCTACCAGTGTTCCTTATGGGAGCTTTGAGAAAGTATAGCAGACGACATGCTACTATTTTTGAACAGTGCAAAGGAGACAAATGTCATCTGAAGTACTAAACCTCTTTAACAGCTTAGGGTAAGGATGCTAAATGCATGGATGGAAGGCCTGTAATCCCTGCTTTTAAGGTTTCCATGTTCTGTGAGGAGGCCAGGCAGGTGGTGGGCAGCGCTCCAAAAGAATTATTTTCCTCTCCTGCAAGCTCTATGCTTCACCTCAGTACTCCTGTTTGCACATGCTATTGGAGTTCCAGTGCAAGCTCCTCCAGCCTCCCTCTGCTACCTGCATCTGTTCCTTATGAGCTCTCTCTGACACAAGTGCTCAGTACAGCACGGGCTCGCTGGCGCAAGCATGGAGGATACTAGAGAAGCACACTTCTCAACTTTTGGCGAATATGGTAGTGTCCAGGATCCGTTACATAAAATAGGTAATGGGAAGTCGAGCCTAAATTCCTGGACATTCAGTCACCACTGTTTCTGGCCCTTGACAGTATTTCTTGGTATTTTGCAGGCAGTGTGACCCTCCCGAGGCTGGCCTGAACACTGGGAGTTTTTATATCACTGGCATTGGCAAGTGCCCAGACCAGGGATTCTTAACATCATTCTGTAGGCTGTCTGGTTTTTGACCTGTGTGTTGGGGGTGGATGGGCAGAGATAATAAATGAAGTCTGAACTTTGAAAGTGTACCTCAGCTGTGCCTCCTACATTCTCAGGAAGCTTCCTAAGTGTTGGAAATCATTGCTCAGTTTAGCAAACAAATTTCTCATGTTGTTGAAAAATGGGCAACTTTTGACATGTAAGCATAGATATCAGCCATACATATAACCTTCATGTTGTAGTGTTGTAGTTCTTTTAGTTGCTATTGATGTCTGTGACTTTTCACATTTGAATAACTGGCCTTTAAAAGTCAGCATTTTATCTCCATTTGGACCTTAAGTGTGGCAATAAAAATAATAAAAAACCATTCTGTGAAAATCAGATCAGAAAAAGGAATTAAAACAAAGACTATTTTATTATTAAATTGTGTTCAACAATTATGTAACTGTGTGTGTGTGTTTGTTTGTGTGTGTGTGTGTGTGTGTGTGTGTGTGTGTGTGTGTGTGTGTGTGTGATTTTCATGAATGACAATTGTGGAGTGATTATACTTGTGTGTAATTTGGTGGTGTGCTTGCCTAATTCTAATTTATGGGCGAGAAACTCAGAATATTATGAATGGCTGTGTAATTTTTAGGACATAAAATTGGGAAAATGTACGAATTTGTAGTTTTGCATTACTAGTAGTGAGAATCAAATGTGTGTATTTTGATGTGGGTGATGGTCTTTGTTTAGATATTTGTAATGAGGAGATTTTGGTAGTGTGTAGAGCTTTATTGCATGTAGACAATGTGAGATAACCTTGGATTCTGGATTAGGTATCTGTAATTTGAGTTTCCAAATATTTTATTTCTTTTTTCCCCTTGAAAGTTGAGATAGTTTTGGTTGTCATGGAGTTTGGAAGAAACATGTTCACTTTGGGCAAGAAATAAGTGAATGTGGACAATGTTAAGAAATTGTGCGTATGTATGTGGCAATACAAAAGGGAGAATATTATTGAAAAAATGTAGGGATATTTGTATATTTTGAATGTCATGGATGGTTATAGGATTTGTCTACTGTGTTTTTAGTATGTGAAGGCAAGTGTGTGACCAGATTTTTATAGGGGGATGGGGAATGTAGAATGTAGTATGTTTTGTACACTTGTAGTGCCAGCTCCATGTGGTTCTATATTTGGCAGAGGGAGGATTTATTTCTTTGTGGATATTCAAAGTATGTCATCACATTTATGCAAGTGTTGAGACTGCACATTTGTGGGCAGATGTATTTGCACTTTTGTATTGTTATATTATGTTTGATGTAGGTGGAGAAATGTATGAGAAAGGAGTTTACATTTTCTTGTATGACTTATGAATGTTTATATTTTTTATATATGTCCAGATTTTTGTTTGGAGATTGTTTAGGCAACAAAATGTTTAGTAGAGTGACATGGCAGTTTGGATGAAGGTTTTCTGATGTTGTATACATGGAAAATAGGGATGAATTAGTATACATAAAGCAAATAAAGAAGGAAGTGTTTATCTGATGGGTACGTGAGAGTGTACCTTACATAGGCAAGTTTGTGTATTTATCTATCGGTGAGATATGTATATTTGTTCATTGAAAAAGAGGTCATTTGTTATAAGCATTAATTATTTTGCATTGCTGTTATAAAACTTCATGACCAATGCAACTTATACAATCAAGGGTTTATTTGGGATTACAGTTCTACAGTGGTCCGATCGATCATGGAGGGAGGGAAGCATGGAGGGTGTGTCAGCAGCAACAGGAGAAGGCTGAGCAGTAACATCTTGAACCACAATCACCATTCGTAGAGACTGAACTGGAAATGGCACAGAGGATATAAACTCTCAATGTCTACTCCAGTGACGTACTTCCTGCAACAAAGATGTACCTCCTAAATCTCACCAAACAGTGCCACCAACTAGGGGCCAATGGTTCAAACATCTGAGCCTGTATGGAACATTCTCATTCAGATCACAAGTGTATAAATATACACTGGTTTATACATTGGCTTGGTTAATGATGGTTTTTCTGTCATGGCTTGGCATGTCTCAGCCCCAAACCATAGAAGCCAAGAGGTCCGGCCTGAGTTGGGGAATGTGGACTTGGGAACTCTTAGTAAGCCAATGGCAATAAAGACCAAACATAGGCATCTTGCCATCTTTAGAGAGTTCACAGTTCCATGCTGCATAACTGGAGTCTCTTCTTTATTTAGCACCTTCCTGACTGTGATCTAACCATGCTTCCCTGACCACAAGGCCATTGCTCACTCCTCTGGCAGACCCCTCTGCCCACTACCTCCTAACTCTATCTGTCCTCACTTGTCATGCACACCTAGCCCTAGTCAAATGCTTAGTTCCCTAGAGATGTAAACTAGGAGGATTCTCCACTGAGGCTATGCCATTCAATAGCAGATTAGATAGCATATGCAATACAATTGTAGGCCTGAGCTCTAGCTTTGTGCAACTGGAGGTTCAGACCTCCAGAAATTCCCTAATGGAATTTTCCTGGCTCCTGACAGTTTCTAGTGCTCATAGGTATTTTTGGAGGATGGACTCAGAGTTTTGTGTTTTATAGGTAAAGAATATTGAATACTATGTTACAGTAGTATTCATCCAGGTACTGAAAATATTTTTTGTTTATGTGCATGGGAGTTGTATGTATATAAGTTATTTTATAGAAATTAGTCAATATACAGTGTGTGTGTGTTTGTTTGTGTGTGTGTGTGTGTGTGTGTGTGTGTGTGTGTGTGTGTGTGTGTGTGTGTGTGTGAGTGTGTGTGTCTTTATGTCTTCTTTTGTTTCATGGCATAAAAAATTCCATGCATGGGTGATTAATATATTGCATTCTACATTTCTCTGAGTGTTTGGCTATCAATCCTTGGGTTTGGGAATTGTGTATATTTACAGTGTCTGTGTGTACTGATGCCTCAGAGATCGTCTTGGATTCAGGACTGAATTCTTGAAGGGCTTCCTTGAATATGGGGCCATGATGTTTGTGTTTGGTTTTTGTATTACAGAAGCATATGTTGTTTGTGGTTGTGTATGTATTTGAGTTTTGGGGGTTTATGCAGTTATTTTCTGGTAGATATTGTCTGTTTGTGGGTAGAACAGAAGAAAATATTTGTGTCCATGGTAATTTTGTAGAGTCTGTGCCTACTGGATTTCTATTGTATAGGCAGATTTTCCTTCTGACTAGGAATTAAAAAAATGATGGGAAGCAGTCTTAGCCTTTGATGGAAGAAGTAAAGGAGTCATATCATGAGCTTTGACTCTTGTGTTAAATGTCTTCCAAATACTCTTGTGTTGTGCTCTTTATTTTTTTAAGTTAATCAATTTATTATATATATATATATATATATATATATATATATATATATATGTGTGTGTGTGTGGTGTGTGTGTGTGTGTGTGTGTGTGTGTGTGTTTTGTGCTTGTGTGGGGTTATGAGTGTGTGTGTGTGTGTGTGTTTGTGCACATAGGTACATTTGTGTGTGGGGGGGTGAGCAGGAATGAAGGTCAGATTATAAATTCAAGGGTTGGTCTTCACTTTCTACATTGAGTTACAGGTTCTGTCTTATATTGTTCTGCTGACTGAACCACAAGCTTCTTTACATTTCCCCATCTCTGCCTGCCATCTCCACATAGAAGAGCTAGGATTAAAGGCATGTACCCTAATGCATACAGTGTTATGTGCTTAATTAGTCACGGTTGTGTAGCAAGAGCTATACCCATGGAGCCATCTCCACAGCCCATGTTGAAGGTTTTATTCATCACCAGAGGAACTACTAAAAACTGATTAAACCCTTCTGTTGATAGGACATAATGGTAAGAAATGGGGTCATCCTACGTGTGCTGTTAAAGCTGTATGAGAACCAGAAAGTGGTGTATTTAAAGTTGCAAACAAGGGCAGTGCAGTTGCCAAAGAGATTTGAAGGGACCAGCTCCCCATTTCAGCAACCATAACACATGCTTGCCTGACCTTGTGTTAGTCACTAGGATGTTAGATGCCAGGCTCGTGGCAATGAACCAATCAGAAGATAGCTGGTGGTACTATGCTTTACAGCTCTGGGTGTGCGTTATAGACAAGTGCACAGTAATGATGCGCAGAGCATAACAACCACCCTGGAAGGGCCTATTGGTCATAACAACCAGTTCACCAATCAACACAGGGCAAACCCTCCAAGCCTGGAGGCACACCAATCCTGATCCTGTGCATACCCCTAGCATTCCCGTTACACCACCTATAAGATTCAGATGCTTTGAGCTGTCTTTCGTAGCCATCCACTATGGTGTGTGCATGAAAGACCCGAGCTAACATGTGGTTAGCTCCTTAAACTACAATAAAGCTTCCTGCAGTTTGCATCAAGACATTGAATGTGCCTGGTGATTAGGGTGACTGTGGTCCTGGGCTGACATCCTGGAGGCCTGAGCTTCCGGGGGTCTTACAGATTGGTGTAATGAAACATGTCCTTCGATTTGTCCTGTTATCTCAGAGATCAACAACAGCCTTCCCATTAGAGGCTCAGAAGCTTATGATTAAGAAAAGAGACTCTGTGTCTCCCACCCTAGTTGACTCTGATTTCCCAGAGCCACCATGATCCCTATCATCCTCTCCGCCATGATGATAGTTGACGAAACCTTTGAAACTGTGAGCAAGCCATGATTAAATGTGTTATTTAGTAAGCATTGCCTTGGTCATGGTGTCTCTTCACAGCAATAGAATAGTGACTAAGACACATGGGAACATGAGATTGGATGTTCAGTACATATGTAAAATGTTCATGGCAGCATGCATTTGTAATTGCAGCACTGAGAACCCTGTGGAGACAGGTCAGCCTAGGTAGGCCTAGGTGCTCAGTGAGCACTGGGTCAGTGAGACCCTGTCTCAAATATAAGAGTGATACAGGAAGATACATGATACTGGCCACTGGTCACCACACACCTACACACACATAAACAAACACACTCACACACACACACACACACACACACACACACACACACAGACAAACACACACACACACTGTCCCCACAGCCCTCCCCTACACACAGAAAAAGAGTAGGCTACTGGTGGGTGGGAGAATTGTAGTTGGAATGTCAAATTAAATTAAAATAAAGAAAATATTAAGGACCATTAGCCTACATTCCACATTGCCAGAGAAGCTAGGAAATAAAGAGGAGCCCAAGGGAAGTTTGCATAGTCCCTCTAAGAAGGGGATGGGGGCAAGAACCCCTGACCAAAGTGGGAGCCCAAGGGCAAGAAGAGGAAGGAGAGTCTTCAGTTGCGGTTTGAAGCAGAACCAGGCACCCATAGCTAAGCACTGAACCATACAACTGGAATTCAATTTTGGAGAGGGAGGAGGGTTGAGCAAATGAGCCAAGACGGGGATGGAGAGATCTGCAGAAACAGACCTGACTCACTGATAGAATGGAGACTCTAATCATAATGCTGGGGAAACAGCATTGGAGCAAACCAAACCCTCTGAATGTGGGTGCCAGCTAGGAGTCCAAGGCAGTCTATGGCTCCTCTAACAGAAGAGCCAGTCTTTATCCCTAGAGTATAAACAGACTTGGGGAGCCCATTCCCTATGGAGGGATACTATTGCATCCCAGATACAGCAAGGAGGGCCTAGGCCCTCTCCCAAACAATATGACAGACTTTGTAGGTCCTTGGTAGAGGGCCTTACTATCCATGGAGAAGAGTCGGGGTAGGTGGGTTGGTTGGGGCATGTTGGGTGTGGAACATTGAAGGAGGGGAGTGTGAGGGAATGGTGGGATGGATCTGCAAATGTGAGTAGTTAAAAATAAAAAATAAAATGACTAGGTCCCCAGACACCCTCTTGCCTGATGCTGTGTGTTACCTGGAGTTGAAATGAGGTCTCATTAAGGCTGTCTTGGCTTATATTATTTGTCACCTGCTTGGTCACTGATGTCATGCTCTGTCCTCTGCCCTTCACAAGCAGATGCTGCCTGTAGCTGAAACTGAGTGCTAAAATTGTTAATGATGAGACCGTCTTCCTGTAGTGTTCTCAGAAACTATTAAAGCATGCACTTCCTTTGGGATCAAATCTAAGTGGCCAATCTCCTCCTGCTGCTCCTGTCACCTGGATTCCATTCCTTCCAACAAATTCTGAAGATGAAAGAAAGACACATGTTTGCCTTTGGGGTTATGGAATTTATGTGTGTTCAGGTTAGTTTGTCTTTGTGTAAAACATTAGAATTGGTGTGTATGACCTGGATGTGAGGAACTGTATGGAGGAGCTTAAAAGCCATCCTATGTGATTGTGGTGGGGCATGCCTTATATATGTGCTGAATCCTTGGCAGATTATGTGAATATCCAGTGTTTTAGCAGTTGTCTGTGTCTATCTGGAGGAAGAAAGGTTATGTGATGTGTATGTTGATCCTGCAGTCAGGTGTGCGTGAATTCATAGCTTGTGTGGATTTTATCCACTTTTCTGAGGAGGCTGGAGTGTCTAGTATGTCTTGCCAGGAATGACAAGCCAAAGACACCGGTAAAAAGTATTTACTAGACTAGAACTGATATAAAAATTTTAATGAAGATTCTAAGCCACGGTCAGAAGCACAGTGGACAAACCCCATCCATATGAGAATATAACATTTAGGAGAAGTTACTTTATCTAGTTAGGGCATATTGGTTTTGCTTTTTTGAGTTGATGTGAAATTAGTGAGCTCAAATTCTGTGACCACAGAGGCTCGGCTATACACACTTCGAATGTCTGAGTCATGTGTCTCAGACACAGGTCTCCTTCTGCTGATGAGCCAGGCAACATCAGGCTGTGAAAGTACGGGACATGGTGATGTGCTGTCCTACTGCAAGGAAGACCAACTGTTTGTGGGGGACAACTGTAAGGAGCCCTCTGAGGGGGTACCTGGCCATAAGGAGATGAGATTTAAAGTTTGAGATGCAGTGATGAGGGTGATAGCTCTATCAGTAAGAGCATCCATACATTACTGAGTACATAAAATTTTCATATTTCTGTGTATGTGTTACTTCACTCAGGAAGGTTTCTTCTAGTTCCATCCACTTGTTTCATTGTTTTTTCCACTGAGTAATACTCCCTTGATTAATTGTATCACATTTTTTTTATCCATTCTTTAGTTGAGGGACATCTTGGTATTTTCAAAGTTATTCTGCTGTTATGAACATTCTTGTACACATATCAATAATTTATGAATGTATTTCCTTTGGCTATATGCCAAAGAGTTGAATTGCTGGATGGTAAAGTTGACTGATACTCAATATTCAGAAAAAACTTTTGACTGCCAAAATGATTGTACAAGTTTTCAATCACAGCAGCAACAGAGAAACAATCCCCTTTCTCTACATCCTCTCAACTCCAAACTATCCATGGTGGTTTTATTTTCTGTAGCCATTCTGTCAGGTGTAAGATGCTATCTCATAGTTGTTATGATTCACATTTCCCTAATGGATATGGAGATTGAGCAATTTCTTAAATGTCTTTTAGCAATTAAATTCAACTATTGACCACACTAAGTCCCCATGCACCAAATTCTTCTATATAAATCCAGCTACACTGAACCTATTAGAGAGTAATTGTGAAGTAGTATTGAATGAATTTGTATAGCAGACAATTTCCTGAACATAACAATAGCATAGCCACTTAGACTGGCATTTCAGTAATGGGGCCTCCTGAGACTGAAATGTCTTTGTAAGGGTGGATGAAGGCTCGAGGATGACATATATGTTAAGTCCTCAATTTCATATAAGGGGATGGAATTTAAGATATACTCTCCACTGTTGCTCAAAGGGCTGTTTGGTGTCATCCTTGTAGATCTCTATACATTTCTCTACTTCTTGATTTCTCTTTAATCATATACTGGCTCCTTCTCTGATGCTATCACTTATATTGCTCTCCTCATTTTATCCAACTTCAAAACCAGAAGCATATGTAATGCAAAGGACACAGTCAGCAATACAAAATGTGAGCCCAAAGAAAGGGAAAAGATATTCACAACCCCAATAGCTGACAGAGTGCTGGTCTTCCAAATTTACAAAGAACTCAAGAAGAAACACCAAATAATCCATTTAAATGTGAGATACAGAACTAAATACAGATTTCTCTATGGATGAATTTAAAAAGGCTTGAAGACACATAAATGAGCCCTCAACATCCTTAGTCATCAGGAAAATTCAAATCAAAACCACTTTTCTGCTTTTAATAATGATGACATATATGTAAAATTTTATACTAATCAAAAGATCATTGAGGGATCTTCTCTCTCTTACTGTGTTTGTTTTTGTGTCTCTGTATCTCTCTGTCTTTCTTGCTCTCTGTGTCCCTAACTCTGCAAACTGTGTGGGAGCCTGCAGCTGTACATGGTCAGGAATGCACTCAAACTAAGTTGTGGGTGGCTGTCTGTGGGGTTGCCTCAATAGTGAGGCTCTCTTTCCTTTTCCCATCATTGTGTCCTGTCAAATATTATACCTCTAAGGATATCTGATGCTTTGGACCAATGGGTTGGAGTTTTGCCAACTAATGTTTCTCAAATTTATGTTTTTCACAAACCCAAAGAATCTTGTAAGATCCAGGGAACTGAATTGGACCCATGCAAACAGGTTCAAAGATTCACTCCAGATAAATAATATCTTGCCACACCATGGTCCCATATTCCCTTCCTTTTCATCTGATACCACCCCCTCCTGAACACCTCTGTCATCTGACCATCCACCCATATGATATCAGGATTTCAGAAACATTGGATTTTTAAATCAAAACTTAATCACATCTCCCACACATCTGACATCTGACAAGGTCTAGGTGGAACCAGGGAGTGCCACACATCCTGGACAGTGGGGGAACAATCAGCTAATGTAGGATGTGGTAGAACCCCAACATTCTCAGGACCCCTAAAGATGGTAAATGCCCCCTACATCATCAGGAAGAAAAACTGAGAACTTGACATCCTTATTTCCTAACCTGTAAATTCTAACACTTCACCTTCTTTCAATAATCAGTGAATGTGGGAATGAAAGGACCAGCCATCAGGTTGGCCTGGCCAATCAACTGACAGGATGTACTTAGGCCCTACTGTGGTCAGACCAGTCTTCAGTGGGTACTAAGTCTGCAGGAAGGTGTCAAGGTCCCCTTTAAAAGACACGCTCTGGCTCACTAATGCTCTCATAATCTCTCTCTCTCTCTCTCTCTCTCTCTCTCTCTCTCTCTCTCTCTCTCTCTCTCTCTCTCTCTCTCTCTCTTCAACTTCTCTGCTTTTTACTCTCAGCTCTATGCTCTTCCACTTACCCTCTTCATCATTTCTCCTGTCTTCCCAACTCTCCCTCTCCCACCCTGTCAGAAACTCTATGGTTAATGGACTCTTTAATGTTTGTGTTCCATTGCTCAGGGTTCTGTCTCCCTAGGGAGCTTACCCCTTCCATGTCAACAATAAACAAAACTGGATCCATAAAAAACAGGGAGGATCTCTCTGTGACCTCTCTCCCCACCCATGCTCAATTGAGTGGGAGTAAACAAAGACATCATTTTATCAAGAAAATTGTTCAGGTCCCTATAGTTTCCAAGAATGAGGTCCACCACCACTTTCCCTGAGCAATGTGTGTGTTTCAGCTTTAACCCTTTGGTACTTTCTTCCCACCACTTTTTTGAACCCTGTGTTGCCTCAACTATTCAGTCATTGTTGTTCCACCCTTGGCCATGAGTTCAGGCTGAGTCTGGGTTCTGAGATATTGGGGACCGAGCCACTTTCGGCCCCACACATGGGAAATACATCTTATGTTTAAGGGATACTTCCAGTTCCTTTTCCAGTGTAAAAACTGTTCGAGGCCTTTTGTGGATGAATGCCATATTCCCTTTGAAGCACAACAATGGGCTAAGAAATGAAAAGACTCACATTATCCAACAAAAGGTGAGATTTCCATGGTTAGCTTCCTCAAGGATGGATTAAATTCCATTTCTTAGACTTGACTGAGGAATTAATGAACTGCAGCTACTTGTTTGCACAAGATGATGTTAGCAGCAGAACAGAGTTCATTAGGCAGAGACTGCATCCTCCATGAGTATGTTGAGAGCCTGCACCTGTCCCTGGTGTGCAATTGTCTTAGCCTACACTGAGCCTTGTTCTTTCTGTGTGTCCTTCTGTCTGTCTATCTTTTCAGTCTCTCTCTCTTTTTCACTCAATCCTCTGTCTCTATGTATCTCTGTCTCTACTGTTTCTGTCTCTGTCTCTGTCTCTATATCTCTGTTGCCAGTTTGGGAGTCTGCATATCTACCTGATTAGCACTGGGCCTGCCTGCTACCCTGAGCCTTTCTCCTCCCCCCATCTCTCCCTCTCTCTTTGTCTCCCTCTCTCTCCCTCTCTCACTCTGTCTCTCTCTCATTCTGTCTCTAACTGTCTCTGCCTGCATGAGATACTCCAGTAATGCTCTCAGCCTCCACTGGGCTTTGTTCTGTCTGTGTCTATGTCTCTGTCTTTCTGTCTCCGTCTGTATTTCATCATAATCCACTGTCTCTCAGTCTCGCTTTTCTTCTCTCTTGCCTCTGCAGCTTGGGTGAAATCCTCCAGCTGTCCGTGATCTGGTCTGGTATCCACCTAAACTGAGCCTTTGTCTGTCTGTCTGTCTCTCTCTGTCAGAGTACTGAACATCATGCTATACCACTCAACGATGGCAATATTAATGTGGATTTTTTATTGCCCCACAGATATCCTTGGCTTTCCAAAATTTGAATGCTTTAAGCAAAGTCACTTCTACCATAAAGTTGCTGCATATGTATCTCAAATTTATGTTTTGTACAAATCCAAAGGATTGGTGTAACCTCCAGGAAGCTGAATTGGACAAATGCAAAGAGTTCCAAATAATCACTCCAGATAAATAGTATTCAGCCTTTCCATGGTCCCAGACTCCCTTCCTCCTCATCTGGGACCCCTCTTTCATCTGACCATTCTCCCCTCTGATACAAGGACTTCAGAAACATTGTGTTTTTCCTAAACTTAACCACATTCCTACACTGCTTACATCTGTCAAAGTGTAGGAGGTCCCACACAGCCTGGACTGGGGCATAGCAACCAGATACTTCTAAATGTGGTAGTACCACAACATTCTTGGGTCCTTCAAAGAAGTACAATGCACCCAATATCAGCAGGAAGCAGTTTTGAGAACACCACATCCTTATTCCATAATCTTCCCATACTCACATACCAAATTTTAATAATCAGTGAAGGTGAGAATGAATGGTCATGGCATCAGGCTGGGCTGGCTCAGCTCACCTGGAACGATGCACTCTGGAGATACACTGGTCACACCAGGGTTCCTTGGGTGCTAATTCTCTACAGAGGTTTATAGGTCACCTTTAAAAGACAGACCTTAACCCATTCATGCTTTCTTATTCCCTTTCTCCCTATCCCTGTCCCTCTCTCTCTCTTGCTCTCTCTCACTCTCCTTCTTACCTTTTGCTTCCTCTCTGCTCTCTGCTCTTCCTCTTACCCTCTTCATCTCTTTTCTTGTCTCTCCCACTCTCCCTCTCCCACCATGTCAGATACTCTATAGTTCATGAACTCTATGGTTCTTGTTCCATTGATCAGAATTCTATGTCTATAGTGATCTTTCCACTTCCACATAAAAAGACCAACACTGGAGCTGTGAAAACCAGGGATGCTCTCTCTGTGACCTCTCTCCAAGGCCATGCTGATGTGATGGAGAAACCATAGAGACCTTTTCTCAGACAAACCAAATGGTGAGACACACCTTCAGATCAGTATGATTCCCAAGGATGCGGTGACCTTTGTGTTTCAGCTTTAAGCCTTCTGCAGTTTCTTCCCATAGCTTTTTGGACCCCTTTGTAGACTTGAATGTTTGGGCAATTTTGTTCCTCCCTTTGATGCAAGTTCAGGCTGACTCTGGCTTCTGAGATCATTGGTGCCTAGCCAAATTTGGCCTTGCCCATGGGAAGTACATTTTATGTTTAAGGGATCCTTCCAGTTTCTGTTACCATGGAAAAAACTGTTCAAAGACATATTCCCTATGAAGTACAACAGTAAACTAAGAAAATGAAAATACTCACATTACCCAACTAAAGGTTAGTTTTCCATGGTTATCTTCTTCCAGCAATGTTTAAATTCCATTTCTTAGACTAGACTGAGGGATCATTGGACTGGAACTACTTGGTTGCAGGAGATGATGTCAGCAGCAGTACAGAGTTCTTTAGGAAGAGACAGCATCATTCATGAGTATAGTGCGATCATACATCCTTCCTGGGTCTGCACTGGTCTCAAAAAAACACTGAGCCTTGGTCTGCCTCTGTGTGTGTCTGTCTCTCTGTTGGTTTGTCCCACGTTTCAGGTACTCTCTCTATCACTCACTGACTTTTTGTCTGTGTATCTCTATCTCTCACTATCTCCATCTCTTTGTCTATGTCTCTGCAGCCTGGGTGGGAGTCTGCAATTCTACCTGATTTGCACTGGGCCTGCCTGGTACACTGAGACTTTGTCTCTCTCTCTTTCTCTCTCTCTCTCTGTCAGTCTCTGTTTGTCTCTAATTGTCTCTATCTATGCATGTGAGGTCTAAGTCTTCATCGTCCAGCTGGAATCGTATAAACTCAGATATATTCCATATGCTGCATTTCCCATTATTAGTACAAACAGAAGTTTTTGTACTTTTTTGTGAAGTTTTAAGACTTCCTGGTGCTTCACTCATATTTTTGGTATGTTAGTTGCTGTAATTTTTAGCTTTTTTCCTCAATTTTTAATCAAATTACAAACAGCATTGTTTTACATGTCAATCCCCGTTCCCTCCCCCTTCCTACCTCCCCTGTTCTCCTCAAATGTCCTAAATAACCTATAATATTTTTCTACCCAAGGAGAATGAGGCGTTCCATGGGGAGAATTCTGAATATGTCATATCCTTTGGGATAGCACCAAGGCCCTCTCCTGTATTCTAGACTGAGTGAAAATACACCTATGTGGAATGGGCTTCCAAAATCCATTCCTATGCTACGGATAAATACTGTTCTACCAAAAGAGGCCCAATAGATTTCTGAAGGCTCCTCACTGACACCCACATTCATGGAGTATGCATCATTTCCATGCTGGTTTCCCATTGATCAGTCTGGGTGCCAAGAGCTCCCCCTTGTTCAAGTCAGCTGTTTCTAAGGGATTAAACAGCCTGGTGTTGACCAGTTTGCTCATCACTCTAACTACTCTGCAATGGGATTCCAGTTCAGTACATACAGTACAGTGTATTGCTGTGTTTGTCTGCTTCTACCTTCATGAGCTACTGGATGAAGGCTCTAAGATGGCACATAAGCTAATCATTAATCTCATTAGCAGAGAAGGGCAATTAAGGTAGCCTCTTCACTATTGCTTAGATGTTTATATGGTGTCATATTTGTAGATCACCAGAAATATCCCTAGTGTCTGATTTCTCTTTAGACCTATACTGCCTCCCTCTCTGATGGTATATCTTCTTTTGTTCTGCTCTATTCTACCCCGTACACATCCAGAAGCTTCTGTAAGTCAGACAACATGATCAGCAATACAAAATGGCAGATCAGAAAATGGAAAAAGATATTCAGTAACCCCATATCCCACAGAGTACTCATCTCCAACTTTGCATAGAACATAATAAGCTAGATTTCAAAACACCAAATAACCTAATGAAACATTGGGTTAGTGAACTAAATAGAGAATTATCAAAAGAGGAATCTATAATGGATGAAAGACACATAAAAAATTGCACAATATTATTAGCCATCATGGAAATGCAAATGAAAACAACTTTTTAAATTTTAATAAGGAAGTCATATTCATAAAATATTTTAATAATTAAAAGAACATTCAGGGATACAATATAGGATTCTTGGACACACAAACTGATGGATGAATATTATAATCACATAATAATCTAAAAATTGCAAAACACTAACATTTCAAAATAGAAGTGTTAGTCCACAATAACCCAGACCATTTGAGATCCCAGGAAAGAGAGATTTTAGAGAGGCCAGTAACATCAAGAGACACTCGATGTGACTCTCTGTAGCTGGGATCACAATGGTCTACTGAGAATATTTGAAGGGTACACAGAGAGGTTACTACTTGTACATTTACACATGAAGAATCCTGGCTTGTTTTACATTTGGAGTGTTGCACAACTGCCCTGAAATATGCAATCATCATAGCAGTCCCGTTTTTAAACCACCATACTGTTTAACCTCAATGTATGCTGATGTCTAATGATATACAATGGGTATTGCTTTGGGGGGAGTAAAACATGTAAAGATAACTCCGTATTTCAGCATCATGTGGTTCCTCAGATCCATCATGCGGGTTCAAAAAATTCCAGAATATGTGTGTAGTGACATATGCCTTAGCAAAGTGGCCAACACAGGTAACAGCAAATATATGATACAAAATTGACGCCCATGCTCACATATATTCCATTGTAAAAGCACAAAGATATGATACTTTCCTTGAGATTCCTAGTAGATTTGTTTCAGGAATACATTTTATGACTCATTAATAAGTTTCCATTCTATAAGTCATGAGCCTTCAGAAGGAACTTGAATAATTTTGAGATTTTTGCTGACATACCTGGAAAAAGTCTATCCCCTCTGTGGCAGGAGATATTATATATTCTCTCTATATAAACATCAGTCTGTGAAACCACTATTGTTGACAAATGTCCTTGATTTATCTGGACAAGTTTGGAGGACTCAACAGGAGATTTTTTCATGTCCAATATCTGAAAAGTTTACTTATTTCTGTATTTACAGAGAGTCTTATCTGGTCTCGCTAAAAATTTGCTATCTATTCAGCGAATGGTAGTTTAAAATTTTCAGATCATTGGACTATAACCTGTGTTAATCTCAGATTTTTTTAAATTTGTTTTGGTATGTATTTTGGATAAGTGATCACATTGTTCACTCTTTCAACTTGGATAGCTCTAATACTAGAATATCATCCTATAATATAATATGGATGCATGATTTGGGGATGTCGTCTGAATTTTTTAATGTGTACATGGCTTTATCCCCTCTTGCCTTTTTCTGTTATATATTTAGTCAAACAATAACTTTTCTCCTCTCTTTCTTTCCTCCTGGGAGAACAGATATTTTATAGGAATATTTTTTATTATTAAATACAATTTTAGTTTATTTTTAAACTTCTTATTTTATGTTTATAAAGATTTATTATTAGTTCAAATTAGAACAAGCTTGCTTCACATGTCAATTATTCTCCCTTTCATTTCCCTCCCCCAACCCTCTGCCAGACTCCCACTGTATCACCCCTGCACCTCAGAGAGGGCAAGGCCCTCCATGGGAGTTCCTCAAAGTCTGTCATATTATCCTGGGCCTAGCCTAGACTATTGCCCATTTGTCCATGCTGAGAGTGCATCCCCCCACTTGGGATGGGCCCTCAAATTCTATTCTTTCACCAGGAATAAATACTGACCCACCTCCCGGGGCCCCATTGAGTGCTGAGACCTTCTCATTGACATTCAAGTTCACGGTTCTGCATCAGTTCTGTGGCAGCCTTACAGCCATTAATCTGGGTCCCATGTGCTCTCCCTTGTTCAGGTCATCTATTTTGTGCATTTCACCAGCCTGTTCCTGACCTGTTTCTTCTTCATTTCTCCCTCTCTGCAACTTGGTTCCATAGGTCAGTTCAGTGTATACCTGTGGGTGTGTGCATCTGCTTCCATCAGCCTCTGGAAAAGAGCTACAGAATGGCACATAAGGCAGTCATCATTTTTTTTTTTGAGTTGCATTTCCCAGATGGTTAAGGATTTTGAGCCCTTAAGTTTCTTTCAGCCACTTTAGATTCCTCTGTTGAGAATTCTCTATTTAGTTCTTACACCACTGTTTAATTTCATTGATTGGTGTTTTGGTGGCTGGATTTTTGTGTTCATTTTATATTTTGAGTATCAGCCTTCTGTCAGATGTGGGGTTGGTGAAGAATTTTTCCTATTCTGTGGACTGTTGTTTTCTCTTACTGACTGTTTCCTTTGCATTACAAAAGCTTCTCAGTTTCAGGGGGTTCCAATTATTAATTGCAGTTTTCAATGTCTTTGCTACTATAGTTATGTTCTGGAAGCATTCTCCTGTACCAATTCGTTCAACGATATCTTCCACTTTCTCTTCGGGAATTTTCAGTGTGGATACATTTATGTTGAGGTCTGTGATCATTGTGGGCTTAGGTTTTGTGCATTGTCCAAACTCTATCTTAAAGTTTTAGCTGTCCATGTGCTACCCAGTATTATACCTGTCATCAAAGAGTAACTGACTTAACATCGGTTTCATAATATGGAAAATCATGCATGCCAGACTTTCTAAATTTTGACCTCACAAATCTTGCATGGATTTCATGCATATATCAGATAAATTCCATCAAAGTTTAAATGATTCAATTACTTCATTTTATATGTTTGCTAGAGAGATAAGCCACGAAGTCAATGAAGTCAATGGAAATTTGTGAAAGGAAATTCTTCATTTTTCACAGGCGTAAACGATATATCATGTTGACATGGATAACTCTCCAGCTAATATACACACTAAGAAAATACTCTGCTTTATGTCTTAATTCCATATTTCCACTAGAAAAACTAGATGCCTATATGCAAAATAAGCTGCAAGGCTCACACTGTTTTCTACTCCAAATCAGAGTAATATTCATTTGCTTGTAAGCAAGTTGTAATATAACTTGACATGAAAGTGGTTCATGAACAAAATCTTCTGTTTTTGTAAAGAATATTTTGCAGTAGAAAATTAATAGAAGGAATGGAAGATAAATGAAAGATGAGAATAAAATAAAATATAAAAACTGAATATGAATATGGGCTGGAATATTTTTAATATGTAAAAGATATATAGTGATTAGGAAAAGGCACGTAAGAAAGAAGAACAAAATATGGATAAAATAAATGAAACTAGAGCAGAAAACAGTGAATGTAATGTTTATGAAATCAGATGTGTATTTTTGACTGATTATAATTTAAATTATATATCAATAACTAACGGTAAAGTGTCCATGTATATGCTAATGAAAAGACATAAATGACATGGTTGAAACATATAATGATGTGGTTATTACAAAATAAATTTGTGCAAAAAAAGTGTGTATCATATGACAAATTGTACTATTCCACTAATAAGACTATTTCTCCTATGCTCATGAAGACCAAGATTCTTCAAGAGTATTCTGCAGGGTTGAAGCTTCCTGGGTTTAACTTCATGCACATTGTCAAAGATAAGGTTGGATATTTTAGCTTTTGTTTGAGTTTTTACAATTTTAAATCATATCAAACTGGAAAGTTCACAACATGAATGTGTTGTCTGGGAGTCCCCATATGAAGAGGAAATAACAATCATATACTAAACTCAACAGTGAAAAAAAGCAAACACTAAGAGGATCAAAATTCTTCTCTCAACGTTAATGGAAGTGACAGAATATTCAGGATATGTTGTTTCCCCTGGAGGGTGACACACTTTTTTCAAGCGGATGGATCATCCAAAACTCCTCCCTCACTTGTGGTTGGTACTGGAGCCCCACCCATATAGCTGGAACTACCTGGGCCTGTTTGGTGAATGGGGGAATATCTACAGTCCTGGTAGTCCTAAGAGTAATATCAATGTCCCAATCTTCAGATTTGTTGTGTTTGACTCCTCACTGAGCTGTTATGTGAAATATGGGAATGTTTTAGTCATAGCTTTTCTGGCATAAACCATGGTGACCTTTTGGTGATTTAGTGAGACCTCCTTGAGTTCTTAGAGTCTGTTTTTCCATGTTTTTAACAAAGGCTGTTTGTATTGAGCTCCCCTTTCTATTGGGAATAGGTTTGAGCTCTTTTCCAAGTGAGGGCAAATGGGTAAATTTTCTTTGCACTTATCTGGACAGTGTCAGAGACCCATGGGGGACTGTGGATGTTCATGAGACACTTGTGAATGCAAAAAAAATGCTCTTGGTCCATTTTGTCAGCAGCAGTAGTTGCTTGTCTATTCATGTAGGAACAGGGATTCTCTTTATGAAATGCCAAACTTTTGAAGATCTCAAGTGGTTTAAAATTTGCAGAAGGAAAGTGCTTAGCGATATTTTTCTAGATTTATATATTTTGGACATGCCTGGAAAGTATGAGATTGCCTAAGTTTTCTTTTGGTGACTAATGGAATATTTATGGTTCCCTTGACTATAACAAAAAGATATGTGGTCCTGTTATGGAGAGGGGACACTTATGGGTTCATCTTCCAGATATTTGTAAGTTCTCTGCATCCCCTGGACAGGTGTAGAGGCGTAACTATACCCTGAAACAGATTTTGAAGCTTTCAAAATCTGTTCAGTAGAGGGAGCAGTTTTCAGGGAATTTTGATTAGATGGGGGAATGTACCAGTTCACAATGATGAGAGGAAGATTGTCCAGTTGGTACTGCATAATTTCCAGTGGTCTTTGCAATGGCATTCCTTGGACCAGGTCCTGACGACCTCTCAGCAAATCCATTACAGGGCAGGCAGCAATCCACATTCTCTTCCAAAAGGAGAGACATATCCAAGTGTCTTTTAGCCTTCTCTGGAATGCGCAATAAGTTGACCTAGGTCTTTTTCTGATGACTGGATGGAAAGCAGATAGATTAGGATCATTTTTCACTGTGTTTCTCATCATATCTATCACCTGAAAATGAGTGGTCCATTTCATTTCTTGCCCTGTCTCAGCTCCTTTGTGGAGATTGAAGTGTCCATTATTTCTGTAGGTAATTCAGGGCCTGCTTGAAAATACTGTCTACATGTCCAGAGTCAGGGGATCTCACCCTGCTCCATATATGTGTATCTGAAACTCAATCTGGATAGAAATCATGTCCTCTGTTATTCAGGTGGTAAATTCACCTGGGCTTTATTGGTTGTCAGATACTCCAGTTTTTTGGATGGTATGTAAACCTCCTAATCTTCTTCTTGGTTTCTCATAGTCGTCCATGCTCTGAGAGACAACAATGTGTGGTCTGTAGGCTTCTATCCACTGATCTAGGTAGGTAGTTTCTTAGACATTTGAGTAATGAAAACTTTCTTAATTTATTTACCTCAGGCAAAGAGGGTTGAAGGATGTTTCTAATGGCAAATGGTGACAGGAAGAGGTAAGTGATTGTGTTTGTATAAGTCTTTTCTTCCTAAGTCCTGTGCATACTTACAGCAGACCAAATGAAAAACTGGAGTGACAGTTGGCTTCGGATAGTGATGATAGTTCCAGAGCTGCCCACCTGATCAATGTTCTCTGCTGTAGAAGGAAGTTCACCAGTGGAGCCTTACCTATAATGTGAACTTGTTACAGGAAAGGTTTCAGCAATGTAGTTTATGAGAGGTTTTCCTTTGAAAGACCTCTGCACACGTTTGGAACGGCAAGCAAAGAACTGGAATGGCACTTGGCTTCAGGAAGTGATCAAAGTTCCACAGGAAGCCTTGCAATCAGTGTTTTCTGCTACAATTGGAGAGGTGTGCTCCCAATGTGTGTTCTCTGCTGGAAAAGGGAATTTGCCAATGCCTGACACAGTTGTTTATGTGCAGAGTCAGGCCAGACCCCCCTAGTACTGCTACTGAAGACACCCTCTGTATTAGGGTGAAGCACACTATCTTTCTGTCGCCCATTGTTAATGGCAATGAAAACTTCCTCAGGTAAATAATGAAAAGTGATCAGTCAGAGTGGCTGCATGTCTTTTATCCCAACAGTCAACAGGAAGAGCCTGGTATATCTCTGAGTGTGAGGCCTGGCATATCTGTAAATAGAGATCTAGGTAATTCAGGACTTTAAATAAAATCTCTGCTGCAAACGCAACTTGAAGATGATGATGATGATGATGGTGATGATGATGATGATGATGATTATGATGATGATGATGATGTTGATAAATGGCATGGATGCTTGGGATACTTCACTCTCCCATGCTTCATGTAAATGGCTGGCACCTGATGCACAGAGGTCATCTGTGTGTTCAGTAACACTTAATGTGTCCAGGGCAAGTCAAAGGGGTTATAAAAAGAAGCCTTTCTATGTCTATCCAAATATGCAATTAGTTAAATTCAAAATATCTGCATTAAAACACAGCATGGTATGATACTCCAGGTCATGTGTTGCCTTTAATGGGGAAAAACATATTCTTAACAGCTGATCACATTTTGATGTTCACCTCAGACATCTTTTGATGGCCAGTGTCTGGCTTTGTGTCCTTATTAAAGCAGTTTTCGATAAGGAGTTACAACAACAAGAGAAATCTTCACTTTTGGAGTGCAGCTTGAGTCATAATAGAGAATATGTGTAACTTAAGTTTCCCCATCTGAGAAGAGGAGTCATAGAAAAAAATATGGTTGCTTGTATATACCACTTTAAACCATTTACAAAACAGGGCAGCAAAGCTGAAATTCAGTGCTAAAAATTAACATTCAGGAGTACAAAGCTGACTTAACAAGCACCATATTTTTCCAAAAAGGCAACCATTTCCCAAGCAAAATTCATGCACTGATCAATGTTTTAAGCTTTTCCATTTCCCGTAAATGTGCATTTCTTTAAACTCACATTTGCTTCACACAATGTTTCCTCAAGTTTAAGCCAGGCTAACTGAGTTTGTTGATTCCTGGAAAGATGACTCAGTGGTTTCAAGATTGGCAGGACTTCCTTGGGGCTTGGGAAAAATTTCTTGCACCTATCTTGTAACCCCACTTGCAGACAATATTATGTCTTCTTCTGGCCACACTCCATTTTATGGTTGCAATAAAACCGCATGTACAAAACTGAATCTCAGTTGCTCCCTGTTTTTTGGCCCATGGTAAGCCTGGAGAGATTTCTGTCAGAGTTGCCAGGAAATACTTATATCCTGTCTGTCAAAAGCTACTACATCTTCAATTTCTAAATAAACCACACCCACTCATGACCTCACAATATACTCTCCTGGACTTAGTCCAAAGTCACAAGCCTCTCTCTTTAACTATTTTTACTTCTGCTGCCCCACAATAACCTACTATGGCTTCAGTCCAGTACACATGTAATTAAATGCATCATTGCAACATTCCAGCTGATTGATGACTGCTTAGATATATCCCATATGCTGCAGTTCCCCAAATGGATTGAACCATAAGTTTCTTGTACTTTTTTGTGGAGGATTAGTTCTTACTGAGTTTTTTCTTATACATTAGGTACTTTAGTTGTTGTAATTTTATCTTTTTACCCTATTTTTATTTAAATTAAAAAATGATTATTTTACATGTCTATCCCGGTTTTCTCTGCCTTCCCTCCTCCCCTTGTCCCCACTAATACCCTTTCTATCCCATACCATTTCATCTCCCTAGGGAGTGTGAGGTGTTCCATGCAGGGGACTTGTGAATCTCCCATATCTTTGGATAGGGTCTAGGGCCTCCCCTTAATCTAGGCTGAGGGAGTATCCCCCTATGTGGAAAGGGATCCCAAAATCCATTCCTATGGTAGGCATAAGTTCTGATCTAGTACAAGAGGCCCCATAGATTTTCAAGGTCTCCTCACTGACACCCTCATTTATGGGGTCTGGATCATGTCCATGCTTTTTTCCCAGTGATCATTCTGGGGCCAAAAGGTCCCTCTTCTTAAGGTCAGGTGTTTCTGTGGGTTTCAACAGCTTATTCCTGACCCATTTGGTCATCACTCCTCCCTCTCTGAAACTGGCTTCCAGTTAAGTACAGTTTTTATCTGTGGGTGTGTGAGTCTTCTTTCTTATGCTGCTGGGTGAAGTTTCTAGGACGGCACTTAAGTTAGTTGTCAATATCGTTATCAGCGGAGGGCATTTAAGGTAAACTCTCCACTGTTGCTTAGATGAATAGCTAGTATCACTTTGTAGTAATCTGTAAGTGTCAGAGGAAACAGAGGAAAGTTGGAGCTTAATATATATGTATAATAGAGTCTCATCCTCTTCCTCACCATTGGCTAACTTGGGAATTTCCTACAATGTTTGGAACTCATGAAAATTTTTATTCCAACTATGATTTCCGTGTCATTCCATTGAAGGCCACCTACATATGGAATACAATTGCTGGAAGACTTTTTAAATTCTGATTGTGATGTTACTGGATTGGATTGTGACCACGTTAAAAAAAACTGTCAAAAATTAGAGTAAGTCTGATATTTCAAAATAAATCTTTACGACTCAATCTGCAATCACAAAGAAAATTGGACAAAAGAATCTCTTCCTATTTCACTGGATTTAAAATCCTTTCTTGCCAGAAAGGATGTATCAGTTTCTGCTAATGTACAACATGAAGAAAATTTCCTTCTGCCTTCTGATGCTTTGCAAATACTCCCACAACTTGATTCCAGTAATCACACCATGCCACAGGAATTGCCAGACCACATGTTAATAATGGGGATGTTGTTTGATTACAGAAAATAGGTTTGACATGTACTTGTTCGAGGAGATACATATTCAACTCTCTAGATGCAAGTCTTTTAAAAGTAAAAAAAAATCAAATATATAAGTAAATATTTCATCAAAGATAAAGAAAAGAAATATACAAAAAAGAAAGAAATTGAAGAAAGCAAAATAAAAATGTGTAGGTTGTAATAAAATAGTAAAGTATAGAATGAATAGGAATGGAAAAATATAAAAATGAATCAAGAATGGAAGGAAAAAAAGGCAGCAAGCAAAATAACCAAGATGTTAATATTAATATTAGTTTGTAACAATAATTGCTTACATTTGAGATCATAAAATTGCAAGTAATTGAATATACCTTGTTATTTTCTCATATTTGTTCATTTGGTCTTTTATTAAATCATTAATTTATGTAACCAAAATGAATTTTTAACAAGAAATATTTCTTTGAGCTGGGTAATATATTTCTCACACTGTCAGCATCAATCAATTTTTTCTGTGTCTTTTTCTGTGAAAACATCTTTTGGTTTCCCATATAAATTTGGGAATATCATTTGTCAGATTGATATGGTCTTGTTTACAGTATCATACTCATGTTCACAGGGACACATTGGAAAATGTTATCAAAGTGAAGTCAACAAGCAGAGATGACTTGGAAGTGTTGGAAATGGCAAAGCAAATGGGAAATTACAATCATATTTTTACCTCAAAAATAGACATTTTGAGGAAGATTTAAGGACATACACACAGGACATAAATGCTCAGACATGTTATGCTTTTAGTGTATATCAGGTAGAATAGGTTGGGTAACTTCCAGTGTAGATTACTTACTCACTCTGTCTCTGTCTCTCTTCTCAGTCTGTAACTACCTGTCTTTCACTGTCACTGTCTCTCTGTCTCTGTCTCTTTTTCTGCAACCAGGACTTGATCCTACAGCTGTACCCCATCTTGTCTAGATAGGTCTCAGCCTGCCTTGTGGGCAGCTGTGTTTGTGAACTGTGTTAGAGTGTCTCTCTCCTCTTATCATTGTCTTGGGTCACCATTTTCCCATCTCTCTCAAAATCTCTGAGGGTATGGACTAGGACAGCAAGAGAACTAGGCCAGTGTTCACACAGTGCTGATCCAGAAATAGGGATCATAACGTTAGAGGATAAATTATGTCCCAATTTCTCCATAGAGGATAAAATATGTCCCAATTTCTCACATTCACAGGATTCTAGTTGTCACAGTCTCCCCATGACCTGATAAATTTCCTGTTAGTTACATTTCCGATTCTGACAGAGTACAAATCAACATGGTAACCCAATGCACAGTGGCAAAATTGATGTGCATTCCATTGGCCTGAAGATATCTGCCACTTTCAAAATACAAGGATGCTTAAAGCCAAGTGGCTTCTACCATAATTAGGCTGTTAATGTGTCTAAAGTTTATGTTATTCACACCCAAAGGATTATTGTAAGTTCAAAAAGAGTCTAATCAGAGACATTCACAGAGTTCCCAAGATTCACTACAGATAAAAAGGATTCAACTATTGCATAGTGCCAGTCCCCTATTCTCATTCTCATGGCATGAACACACTGGAACAACCCAAATCTGCTTACCATCCTCCCCTGCAATTCCAGGAAAGAAGAAACATTGGTTTCTAAACTTAACCTATTCATTCTATAGTGCTGACTATTGGCCAGTGCAAAGGAGACCCAGAGAGTGTCACACAAACTGGAATGTTCCAGACCCAGCAAATACTTTAGAATATGGCAGCAATAAACATGGATTACACACAAAGATGTAAAACCCCAAAGATGTTCACACCCACTCACCTCAGCAGGAAGCAGGGTCAAGAATTTGAGGTACTTATTCCCTAATCTGACATGTCTAATACCCCACCATTTAATAATCTGAGAAGTTGGAATCAGGCTGGTCTTCCTCTGGTCACATGGCATGATGCATTCAGGCGCTACTCTGGTCACTCCAGGCAGGGTCCCAAGGGTCGTAAGTCTGCAAGTCTGCAGGCAGTTGCAAAGACAGACCAGGGCCAAACATGATCTCTAACTCTCTCTCTCTCTCTCTCTCTCTCTCTCTCTCTCTCTCTCTCTCTCTCTCTCTCTCTCTCTCTCTCTCTCTCTCTCTCTCTCTCTCTCTCTCTCTGTGTGTGTGTGTCACTCACCTTCCTTTTTCTCTCTGCTCTCTGCTCAGGCTATTACATTCTTTGCTCTCCTCCTTTCTCTCCCACTCTTCCTCTCTCCATGTCTGAAACTCTATGGATAATGGACTCTCTATGGTTCATGTTCCATAGGTCAGCGTTCCATTTCCATAGTGAGTATACCCTTCCATGTAAATAAAAAAGCAACATTAGAGCTCTCAAAACCACGGAGGCTCTCTCTGTGAGCTCTCTTCCCAGGGAGACCCTGGATATCTCATTCTCAGACATACCAACCAGTGAGACACCACTTCAACTATGAATGTTTCACAAGGATGAGATCCAACACTGCATAAGCTGACTTTCTAGTGTGTTTCCGTTTTAAGCATTGAGCAGTTTCTTCCCACTGTTACTCAGGACCTCATGTCGCCTGGACTTTTTGGGCATTTTTAGTTCTGTCCTTGGCCCCCAGTCCAGGCTGTTTCTAAGTACTGAGTTCTTCCTTACCGAGGCATCAGTGGCCTTGTCAATGGGAAATACATCTTATGTTTACGGGATCTTTCTGGTTATTGTATCTGTGGAAAAACTGTTCAAAGACATTTTGTGGATTAATGTAATCTTTCCTAAGAAGGAAAACAATGGAATAATAAAATGAAAAAACTCACATTACCCAACTAAAGTTTAGAATTCCATGGTTAAATTCCTCAAGCAGGGTTTACATTCCATTTATTAGACTAGAGTGAGAGATCATTGGACTTCAACAAATTGGTTGCATGAGAAGATATCAGCAGTAGGACATTGTTACTTAGGCAGAGAAGGCATCCCTCATGAGTTTGTTGTGAGCTTGCCGAGCTGTACATGGTCTGCACTGATCTCAGCCTACACCGAGCCTTGGTCCGACTGTGTCTGGCTCTGTCTCTGAGTCTGTTTCTCTGTCTATATTTCAATGTTTCTCCCTGTCTGTCAGTCTCTCTGTTTTTGACTCTGCAGCCTAAGTGAAACCCTGCAACTCTACCAGGTCTAGAAAGGTCTATGCTTGAACTGATTCATGGTCACTCTGACTAACTCTGTCTCTGTCTCTGTTCTCAAATTGTACCTCCCTGTCTTTCCCTGTTTCTAACTTTCTGTCTCTGTCTCTGTCTCTGTCTTTGAAACGAGGACTGGATCCTGCAGCTGCACCTGGTCACGTTTTGACAGGTCTCAGGCTGCTTGTGGGCAGCTGTACATGTGAACTGTGTTTATCGAGTCTCTCTCCTCTTCTCATCATTTACTTGAGTCACCATTTTTCCTTGTCTCTCAAAATCTGTGATGCTATGGACATGGAGAGCAAGGGAGGTATGCCAGCAGTCATGAGGAGCTGATTTCAGAAATGGGGATTGTAAGGTTGGCCTTACATAGATTATGAAACATGTCCCCAATTCTCACTAAATTTGTTATAAGTTACAAGGCCGATTCCAACAGAGTACTGAATGACATACTAACCCATTGCACAGTGGCAAATTTGAGTTGCATTCCACTGGCCTGAAGATATACGCCACTTTCAAAATACATGGATGATTATACCCTACTGGCTGCTATCATAATAATTAGGGTGCTAATGTGTCTAAAGTTTATGTTTTTAACGAACCTAATACCTTCTTGTAATTTCAAGGGTGCCTAATCAGACTGATTCAAACAGTTCCCAAGATTCACTACAGATAAATAGGATTCAGCTATTACATGGTGCCAGTCCCCTATATTGCCCACATCACATGAACACTCTTGAACAACCCACCTCCCCTTACCATAGTCCCTTCCAATTCCGGGACAGAAGAAACACTGGTTTTAAAACTTAACCTATTCATTTTACACTGCTGACTACTTTCCAGTTCTAAGAAGATCCAGATAGTGTCACACAGCCCAGATATGTCAGAGCCAGCAAATACTGCAGGATAAGGCAGCATAAAACATGGTTAACACAAAGATGTTTAACCCCAAAGATGCTCCACATCAGCAGGAAGGAAAGTCTAGGATTTGAGTTCCTTATACCCTAACCTGGCATAGCTAACACTCCATCATTTAATAATCAGTGAAGTTTGGAATGAGGTTTAGGCATCAGGATGGTTTGCCTCACTCAGGTCACGTGGCATGATGCATTCAGGCAGTACTCTAGTCACTTCAGGGAGTGTCCCTTGGGGAGTAAATCTTCAGGCATTTGTAAAGATAGACCCAGGGCAAACATGCTCTCTAACTCACTCTGTCTCTATGTCTCTCTCTCTCTCTCTCTCTCTCTCTCTCTCTCTCTCTCTCTCTCTGTGTGTGTGTGTGTGTGTGTGTGTGTGTGTGTCCTTATCTCTCTCACTCACCTTCTGTTTTCTCTCTGCTCTCTGCTCAGGCTCTTAAATTCTTTGTCTCTTCTTCTTCCTCTGCCACTCTCCCTCTCCTGCCATGTTTGAAACACTATGGTTTATGGACTCTCTTTGGTTCATGTTCCATTGGTCAGGGTTCCATCGCCATAGGGAGTATACCTCTTCCATGTAAACAAAAGACCAATATTGGAGCTGTGAAAACCACGGAGGCTCTGTCTGTGAGCCCTCTTCCCACCCATGCTGGGGATAGTAGGAGACCCAGGATATGTTTTTCTCAGACATACCAACCGGTGAGACACCACTTCACCTATGAATGTTTCACAAGAATGAGTTCCAACCCCGCATAAGCTGAGTCACTAGTGTGTTTCCATTTTAAGCCTTCAGTAGGTTCTTCACACTCTTTCTCAAGATCTCGTGTCGACTGGACTTTTTGGGCATTTTTTTATTCTGTCCTTGGCCACCAATTCAGGCGAATTCTAAGTGCTGAGTTCTTCCTCACTGAGGCACTAGTGGCCTTGTCCATAGGAAATATTGCTTATGTTTACTGGATCCTTCTGCTTATTATTCCTGTGGGAAAACTTTTCAAAGTTTTTTTGTGGGTAAATATAATCTTTCCTAAGAAGAAAAACAATGGAATTATAAATTGAAAAGACTCACATTACCCAAATAAAGGTGAGATTTCCATGGTTACCTTCCTTAAGCAGGGTTTACATTCCATTTATTAGACTAGACTGAGGGATCATTGGACTTCAGTAACTTGGTTGCATGAGAAGATATCAGCAGCAGGACAGAGTTCATAAAGCAGAGAAAGCATCCTTTATGTGTGGGTTGTGAGCCTGCAGAGCTGTACATGGTCTGCACTGATCTTAGCATACACCGAGCCTTGGTAAGACTACTTGTGTATCTGTGCTTGTGTCCATGTCTCTGTCCATATCTCATTGTCTCTCACTGTCTCTCAGTCTCTCTATCTTTGACCCTGCAGCCTAGGTGAAAACCTACACCTGTACCTGGTCTGGACAGGTCTATGCCTGAAATGAGTCTTGGTCAATCTGACTCATTCAGCCTCCTTCTATCTTCTCAATTTGTACTTCCCTGTCTTTCACTGTCATTCTATGTGGCTCTTCTATGTCTCTGTCTCTTCAAGAATGATTTGTTCCTGCATTTGTACCTGGTCTTGTTGAGACAGGTCTCAGCCTGCCTTATGGGCAGCTCTGCTTATAAACTGTGTTTATCCAGTCTCTCTCCTCTTCTCATCATTGACTTGGGTCGATGTTTTTCCTTCTCTCTTACAATCTCTGATGCTATGGACAAGGACACTGAGTGAGCTACGCCAGCTTTATTTCAAAACTGATATCAGAAATGGGGATCTTAAATTTGGCCTTCCAAAGAGGATGAAACATGTCCTTAGTTTCTTACTTTCTCAGCCTGGTAGTGGTCACAGTCTCCCGATGAGTCCATAAATTTCCTGTAAGTTACATGTTCGATTTTTTCAGAGTACTGTATGACATGCTAATCTACTGCACAGTGGCAAAATTGTGGTGTATTCCATTGGCCTGAAGATATCTGCCACTTTCAAAATACATGGATGCTTATAGCTCAGTGGATTCTACCATAATCAGGCTGCTAATGCGTCTGAAGTTTATGTTTTTCACAAACCCAAAGGATCCTTGTAAGTATAAGGGAGCCTAATAGGACTGATTCAAACAGTTGCCAAGATTCAGTCAGGTAAATTGGATTCAGCTATTACATGGTGCCAGTCTCCCTATTCTCATCTTCATGGCATGAACACTCTGGAGCAACCTGTCTACATTTAACATTCTCCCCTCCAATTCCAGGACAGAAGAAACATTGGTTTCTGAACTTAACCTATTCATTCTACACTGCTGATATCTTACAAGGTCTAAGAAGTTGCAGATATTGTCATCCAGCCTGGACTGGGGCAGAGCCTGCAAATACTGCCAGATGTGGCAGCACCAACGATGGTTGCCCACAAAGATGTTCATCCCCAGTCATGGTCAACAGCCCTCATATCATCAGGTAGCAGTGTCCAGAACTATAGGTCCTCATTTCCCTAAGCTTCCAAGTGTAACTCCCCACCATTTCATAATCAGTGAAGGTGGGAATGAATGTTCCAGGCATCATGCTTGACTGTCCTTGTCACATGGAAGGATACATTCAGGTGATACTCTGGTCAGCCCAGGCAGTTTTCATTGCCCAGTAAGTCTGGAGTCAGGTGTAAAGACCCTTTTACAAGACAGACCATAGCCTATTCATGCTCTCTTTCTCTTACTCTGTCTCTATCTTTCTCTTACCTTCCCCTTCCTCTCTGCTATCTGCTCTCCTGTCTTACTCTTAGCCTCTTTGTCTCTTCCCCTGTCTTCCCCACTCTCACACTCCTCCCCTGTCATTAACTTTGTTGTTTATGGACACTCCATTGTTTTTCTTCCATTTCTCAGTGTTCTGTAGCTATCGAGCTTCCACTTCCATGGAAACAAAAGAATAATACTGGAGCCTTGAAAACCAGGGAGGATATCTCTGTGAGCTCTCTTCCCACCAATGCTTTGGTGAGATGGGAACTGAGGAGATATTTTTTCTCAGACATACCCCTTCAGGTAGGTATGTTTCATAAAGATGAGGTCCACCACTGCATTTGCTGAGTCATGGTTGTATTTCTCCTGTAAGCCTCCAGTGCTTAATTCCCACTTAATTCCTTGTGTGGCATCCACTGATTGGGCATATTGTGTTAAACTCTTGGCTTTGAGTTCAGGCTGACTCTGATTTCTGGGATTGTGTGTACCGAGCCACAGTGGGCCTTTCCCATGGGAAATTCATCTTATGTTTACAGGAACCTTCTGGTTACTATTCCATGGAAAATTTGTTCAAAGTCTTTTGTGGTTGAATGTCATCTTCCCTAAGAAGTACAACAATGGACTTAGAAAATGAAAAGACTCACAATTAAAAAATCAAGTTGAGTTTTCCATGGTTATTTTCCTCCAGCAAGGTTTAAATTCTTTTTCTTATACTAGACTGAGGGATCATTGGACTGCAGCTACTTGTTGTATGAGATGACCTCAGCAGCCAAACAGAATTCATTAATTAGAGAGGCATCTTCCATGAGTGGCGTGGGATTCTGCAGTGTTTTACCTGGTCTGTAGCAGTCTCAGAATACACCGAGCCTTGGTCTGTCTGTCTGTCTGTTTGTCTTTCTGTCTCTCTCTCATTCTCTATCTCTCACAGTCTGTCTCTGTGTGTCTCTGTCTTTCACTGTCACTGTTTCTGGAACTGAGTGGGAGCCTGCCAAACTACCTGCTCTGCAATGGGCCTGCTTACTACACTGAGCCTTAGTCTATCTGCCTCTGTCTCTGTTTTGTTTTCTCAGTCTATATCTCATTGTCTCTCACTGTCTCTCAGTCTCTCAGTCATTGTCCCCATAATCTTTGTGAAAACCTGCAGCTGTATCTTGTCTGGAATTTTCTCTGCCTGAACTGAGTCTTGGTCTGTAAAACTCTCTGGCTCGCCAACCTAGTTGTGATCCTGCAGCTGTATATGGTCTGTTCTGGACAGGTCTCAGCTTGTCTTGTTGGCTGCTATGCCTGTGGCCTGTGGCTAGTGAGTCTGGCTCCTCTTTTCATCAATGACTTGGGTCAAATTTCCTCCCTCTCTCTCAAAAACTATGATGCTATGTAAAAGGACATGGAGTGAGCCTACAGAGCTGGTGTTCACTGGTTTCAGCCTACACTGTGCCTTGGCCTTTCTGTCAGTCTCTCTCATTCTCTGTCTATATCTCCCTGTCTCTGTCTCTGTGTGTCTCTCTCTCACTGTCGCTGTCTCTGCAGCCTGGGTGGGAGCATGCGACTCTACCTGCTCTGCACTGGGCCTGCCCTGACACTGAGTCTTGGTCTCTGTCTCTGTCTCTTTCTCCATGTGATACTCAGGTATTACTCTTGGCCTATAATGTGCCTTGTTCTTTCTGTATATCTCTCTGTCTCTTTTTGTCTGTATCACATTGTCTCTCACTGTCTCTCAGTGTCTCTTTCTCTCTGTCTTTGTCTGTAAAGCCTGTGCAGCTGTATGTGGTCTGGACTCGTCTCTGCCTGAGCTGAGCCTTGATCTGTCTGTCTTTCTTTGTTTTATCTCTCTGTCTCCATCTGTATGTATCTGTCTCTCACTGTCACTGCCTCCTTCTCTGTCTCTGTCTCAGCAACCTAGTTTAGAGCCTGTAGCTATTAATGAATATGTACAGCAGACCACTTACTGAACATATCAGTAGCAGGGACACTCAGATTGACAATTAGTAATGGGGCCTCCCAAAATTAAGAAGATTCTTAAAGGCAAAAAATCATAGTCAACATGAAAAGACAGCATCCCACAATGGGAAAAGATCTTAACCATCCCCACATCTAGCCAAGGGCTGATTTCTAAAATATACAAAGAACTGAATAAACTAGTCACTAAAAACCAAATAATCCAATTAAAAAGTGGGGTACAGAACTAAATAGAGAATATACAATAGGGTATTCCTTATAATCGAAGAGTAAATCTAGTAATAAAAGACTTATAGCATGTCATTCAAAGGCTATATTTATTAAAATTAGGTTCCCCTATGTTGGTTAACAGTTCCAGGTGCATGGAAACGCTGGACATTTTGTCACACTCTCATTTGAAGAATCAACTCCATTGTAAGGTGATATTAAAATTGTACAATGGCACATGTCTTAGGATATTAAAATACCCAAGTGCAAAACTTCATCTCAATTGATCCTTATTTCTGTGGCCATGATATGGGCAGAAAGATTTCTGTCACAGTTACCTGGAAACACTTATGATCTGTCTGTCACAATCTATTACATCTTCAAATATAAGCCAACCACACCCATTCATGACCTTACAATGTATCCTCATGAACTTAGTCAAAAGGCATGAATTTATTTAAGGTTTTAAGTATTTTTACTTCTGCTGCCTCTCAATAAGGTACTACGGCTTATGTCCCGTTCCCATGTAAGTATATGAATCATTATACCATTATACTATTCCAGTTGAATGTTGACCACTTAGATGTATCCCATATGATGTGGATCCAAAAATGGAGATAGCCCCAAGTTGTTTGTTCATTTTTTGAAGATGTAATGCTTCATGGTGATGCACTCATATATTTTGTTGCATTAATTGTTGTACATTTGAGCCTTTTATTCCATTTTGTATTTAATTTGGAAACAAGATTGTTTTACAGGTCAATCCCAGATCCCTCCCCCTCCCCTTATCCCCTGACACCCACTAATACCATAACTCTCCCATAACATTTCTGCTCCCAAAGAAGAGTGAGGTCTTCCATGTAGGTTCTTCAGAGACTATCATATCTTTTGTGATAGGGCCTAGTCACTGTCCCGTAGTCTAGGCTGAGGGAGTTTACCTCTATGTGAAATTGGCTCCCATATCCATTCCTAAGCTAGGGATAAGTACTGATCTAGATTTCTGAGGCTTCCTCACAGTCAGGCAAATTTGTGCATTCTGGATCAATCCATTTTACTTACCAGGGAACAGCGTGGGGACATAGAGCTCCCCCTTGTTCAAGTCAGCTATATCTGTAGGTTTCAGCAGCCTGTTATGGTCCACTTTGATCATCACTCCTCCTTCTCTGGCATTCAATGATTCCAAGTTACTTCAGTGTTTTGGTGTGGGTGTCTGTGTCTACTTCCATCATCTGCTGGATGAAGAATCTAGGTTGGCATATAAGTTAGGGATCAATCTCATTGTGAGTAGAGGGTATTTCAGGTAGCCTCTCCTCTGTTGAATAGATTGTTAGTTGGTGTCATCTTTGTAGATCTCCACACATTTCCCTAGTGTCTAATTTCTCTGTAAACCTAAAATTTCTTCCTAAACTAGGGTATCTATTATCTTGCTCTCCTCTATTCTTCTCCCACCTCAATCTCCCTGATCATGACCTCCTCACCCATCAACTCCTCACCCCTCCACATCTCCCCTTCTCATTCTCCATTCCACTCAAATGGAACCAAGAAACAAGCTTGGGTTGCTATCCTAGTATCTAAACTTTATACTTCAAACTAAAATAAATCAAAAGAGATGAAGAAAGTTGTCCCGTGCGATCGTCTCGCCAGCAAGAATGACACAGGACACTCGGATCCTTCTGCAGTAAAGCTTTAATGCGTCTTGAGAGAGAGCATAAGCTTACAGGGCGAAGAACCCGAGCCAAGAATCCCGTCCCCTAATAAAGGCTGGCAACTGCCGCCTCGGACATATCACCCTGTGATTGGCTGCAGCTCATCGGACCATATGATGCCATGGAAGAGGCAGAGATCAAGGAATGGAAAGTTACCCAGCGCCTGCGTGCACAAACTTGTTTACATTCAGTGCCTGCCGGATGCAGGCGCCATCTTGTAATGGAGAATGCAGGGACGGCTCCCTACAGAAAGTCATTTCATATTCATCACAGGAAATAACCATCCCAAAGATGGATGATGTTCAATTCTGAACATCAATGCCAAAAATATAAAGGCATCACTGTAAGTAAAAAAACATTAAACCTCAATTTGCAAATAAAAACTCACACAGAGTGGGAGACTACAACACCCCACTCTAACAACTGGACAGGACCACACGACAGAAACTTAACAAAGAAACAAAGGAAGTAATAGAAGTTATGACCCAACTGGGATTAACAGATATCACTAGAATATTCCAACCAAACACAAAAGAATATATCTTCTTTTCAGCAACACATGGAAACTTCTCTGAAATTAATCACATACTCGGGAACATAGGAAACCACAACAGGTACAAAACATTTGAAATATGCCCCTATGTTTTAGCAGAACATCAAGCTTTTAAATTAGAACTTAAGAAAAACCAAAATTTCAGTAAACCTACCAACTCATGGAAATTGAAATACCAGCAATTGCACCATTCCTGTGTCAATAAAGAAATAAAGAAAGAAATTAAAGACTTCCTAGAATTTAAAGAAAATCAAGACACAAAATCCCCAAACTTTGAAAGCAGTACTAAGCGGAAAGATCTTCGCTCTAAATGCTCACATGAAGAAACTAGACAGTAGTCACACCAAAGAGTTTACATCATAGCTGAAAGCTCTGGAACAAATGAACACAAATTCACCCAAGAGGAATAGACACCAGGAAATAATCAAACTAAGGCAAGAGATCAATAAAGTCAAAACAAAGAAAATAATTCAAAGAATCTATGTAACAAAGAGTTGGTTCTTCGGGTGAGTCAACAAGATAGACAAAACTTTATCCAAAATAACCAAAAGGCAGAGAAAATGCAGGCAAATTAACAAAATCAGAAATGAAAAGGGGGATATATCAATGGACCCTGGGGAAATCCACAAAAACTTCAGGCCATACTTTGAAAACCTGTACTCCACAAAACTTGAAAATTTAAAGAAAATGGCAATTTTCTAGAAAGATATCACTCACCAAAATTGAATCAGGGGCAGATAAGTAACTTAAACAGACTTATAATACCTAAGGAAATAGAAGCAGCCATAAAAAGCCTCCCAACCAAAAAAGCCCAGGACCAGATGACTATAGTGCAGAATTCTAACAGAAATTCAAAGAAGAGCTAATACCATTATTCCTCAAATTGTTCCACAGAATAGAAATGTTTGCTTTAAAGAGCCAATGAATACCAGGAAACTGAGGGGGGAGCTCCATAAAATTTGAGTCCTACTTTAGAATTCTGGTTTCTCTGTTTTCCACCCTCCATGAAGCAAAAAAATCCAAGATATTTCCCAAATTACCCAGCAATATTTGTGTACTCTTGGAGTAATAAATTTTGTTTCCTGCCAAACATGGCCACCATTGCAATGTAAGACAGTGACTTCTAATGTTTCTCATTTAAGAATTTTAGATCCCTTTACGCTTTGGGAAAGTACACAGTCCATCATGGCCGAAACTTTAAATATTCTTGAATTTCAATGGAAGAAATAACCTTGTAGAATGTAGACTCCAGTACACCTAAGTACTAACATGAAAACCAAACAAACACACAAACTAACAAACAAATAAAAACTCAAAGACTAATATGAAAAGAGGATCTCTCCTCTCCTGCAAACATGAAACACAGCTCAGCATCAAAGATAGTTACTACCTCATAGTGTCAGGTTGGGAAATAATTTTCCAATGCAGTGGACTTAAGAAGCAAGCTGGCAATGCTACCCTAATATGTAGGAAAGTAGAATTGAAAATAAAATTTTCAAAAGTAATTGAGAATAATATTTCATATTCATCACCGGATAATTCCACCAAGACAAAGTGTCAATTCTGAACACCCATGTTACAAATACATCCTCAACAATATTTGTGAAAGCATTAGTAAACTTTGATCATATTACACTGCCCACACACTCATAGTGGGAGACTTCCAAACTGCATCTTACAAAGTTACGGAAAATTTGTGAAGTGATCAGTTTTCTGACTCAAATGGACTGGATGACATCTCTTGAAAGTTCTATCCAAACACCAAAAAAAATTCAGGGCATCTTATCATGTAGAATCATCTCTAATACTGCCTAATTATTTGGTAACAAAGAAAGGTGTTTTTTAGCCGGGCATTGGTGGCACACGCCTTTAATCCTAGCAATCGGGAGGCAGAGGCAGGCAGATCTCTGTTAGGCCAGCATGGTCTCCAGATCGAGTACAAAGATAGTCTCCAAAGCTACACAGAGAAACACTGTCTTGAAAAACCAAAAAAAAAGAAATAAAGGTGTTCTTTATTTTAGCCATTTTGGCTGGTATAAGATGGTATCTCAGAGTTATTTTGAGTTGAATTCCCCTGAAGGCTAAGGATTTTGAGCACTTTCATAAATGTCTTTCACCCATTTTAGATTCTTCTGTTTAGCGTTCTCTTTTTAGTTCTGTACCACAATTTTTAATCATTCATTGGTGTTTTGGAAACTGGCTTCTTCAGTCCATTGTTCATTTTGGATATCAGCCCTCTGTCAGATGTGGGTTGGTGAAGATTGTTTCCCATTCTGTGAGCTGTTCTTTTTTCTTATTGGCTGTGTCCTTTCCCTTACAGAAGCTTTTCAGTTTCAAGAGGTCCCATTTGCTAATTGCATATCTCAATGTCTGTGTAACTGGTGTTATGTTCAGTAAGATGTCTCCCTTACAAGTTTGTTCAAGGGTATCTTATGCTTTCTCTTCTAGAAGGTTCAGTGTGCCTGGATTTATACTGAGGACTTTGATCCATTTAGACTTAGGTTTTGTGCATGGTTCAAACAATATCTTAAAGTATTAGATATCCATGTGTAACCCATTATTCTACCAATGATCAGAGAGTATCTGAAAAGCATAGGCTCTGTAATACAGAAAACTATGGATGCCAGACTTTCTAAATTTTGACCAGAAAAATCTTATGGGGATTTTTATGCATGTTTGAGGGAAACTCCATCAAAGTATAAATGATTCAATTATTTTATGTTATATATTTGCTAGCTAGACAAGCCACATCAATGGAAACATATGAAATGAAATTGTATTTCATGGGTTTACACACTGTTTCATTACCTTGTTCATATCTCTCCTGTTAATGTTCTCAGTAAGAAAATACATTACATTATGATTTCTAATTCTACGTTTCCAATAGAAAAACTAACTGCCTATATGCAAATGAAGCTGCAAGGTTCTCACCAGTTTCACCTCAAAGGAGAGTAAGATTCATTTGAAGTAATACACTTTGACATGAAGTAGTTCTTGAACAAAATCTTCAGGTTTGTAAAAGGATATTTCCCAGTAGAAATATTAACGAAAGAATGGAAGAGAGAGGGAATGAAGGAAGGAGTAAGTAAAAACAAGAAAAATGGAAAATAGAAAAGAAGCAATAATGAATATAGGTAGGGCATAGTATTAAAAGCTAAAGGATATGAATTGGTTGGGAAAAGGCTAGTAGGAAGGAAAAAGAAAATAATGATAAAATAAATGAAACTAGAACCAAAAACTGAGAAGGTACTGTTTCTCATTTCAGTGGTTTATATTCTAAAATATGTATTTAAAATATAGAGTAGGAACTAATGCTAATGGGTCCAAGAATGTCCTATAGAAAAGACATAAGTGATATTTTTCAAACATATGAAGATTTTACTATGGTATAATTTAATCAAAAAAGATGTATATCACACAACAAATTGTCTTATTCCTGTAAAATGATCTTTTCTCCCATGCTCAGGAAAACCAAGTTTCTTCTAGAAAATTCACAAAGGTTGAAGAACCCTGGAGTTTGTCACATATAGTGATGGATATTTTAGTTTTTGTTTGAGTTTCCACAAGTATATCAAAATAATATCAAACTGGTAAGGACACAACATAAATGAGATGTTTCTGAGTCCCCATATCAAGGGAAAATAAGCATATCATAATCTCAAAAGTAAAAAAACAAAACAGGAAACATTAAGCAGATCAAAATTATCCCCTCAATTTTAAGGTAATGAAAGAATAGCCAGGATATGCTGTGTCCCCTGGACATGTGTAATGGTTTCATATAAAGATTCAATGAAGAGGTACAGAAACTGAGGGGAGCTCCATAAAATTTGAATCTATATTTAGAATTCTAGTTTCTGTGTTTTCCACCAAGTATGAAGTTAAGAAACTCCAATAGAGGTCCCAAATTATCCAGACAATATATATAGACAGCTTAAATAATAATTTTTTTTGGTAAAAATGGCCACCATTGCAATTATGACTTCTAATGTTTCTTGTTCTAGAATTCTATATCCCTGTATACCTTAGGAAAGTACACAGTCCATCAGAGACTCAAACTTTACATATACTTACATTTCAGCAGAAGAAATAACCTTGACCCTGTCTATAGAATATAGACTTTACTATAGACTGGTGTAGCCCTTCAAACTGATTATGTAGGACTAATATATTACAGAAAAGCCCCTTCCACATGAATAGCAATCCAGTATAGGAAATAGCTTTAAGCCGGGTGGTGGTGGAACATGCCTTTATTCAGGGCACTCAGGAGTGAGATGCAGGTGGTGCTCTGTGAACTTGCGACCAGCCTGGAGTACAAGAGCTAGATAGAAGACAGCCTCCAAAGCCACAGAGAAAACTTGTTTTAAAAAAAAAGAATATAAAAATATGAAATATCTTGAATTCTTATACAATGTATGTAAAACTGGAAACCTTAAATCTTGAGGGAAATTTCTTAGGCTTAATTTATTCCTACAAGTTTACATCTTAAGAGCGAGGATATCCATCAATGAAAGCATTTAAGTTACTTTTTCTCAGACGGTATTCAGTGATAGTATATGCTGTTGACTGAGTAATTGTGCCAGTTACAATATATTGTGGTTGTCCTTGTCCACAGGCTAATTGGAGTCACTGACCACCTTGTGAATGTTAAAGGCTGAAGAGATCACATGTATTGGATAGTAACTTATTCTAAGAAAACTGTGCTTTTTACCTTATCTCTAATTGTTCTTCCCATGTTATGAAGAGAAAGAATCCCAATTTCTCCCATGTGTGATTGTCAGGCAATAGTAATGATATTAAGGTATGATACAATACACAAAAAGTAACACAATCCCACACAAACAGGACCTCACATTACAATTTTCTTTGCTTTCTGCTTTGCACCTATGACTATCTGTAAATTTTAAGCATTTTCTTCTGTGTCTTCTACCTCAAAGTTTTTTTTACAGCTTCAGGAAAACACACATGTATGTGAAGGCATAACCCCAAAGCATGCTCAATTACACAACAATGTCTCTTGCTCAACTATGTTTATAGCAATATTATTCAAAGTAGCCAGATCTTGGAAACAAACTTGATGGCCTGCAACTGCTGAGTGGGTAAAGAAAATATGTTACATTTACCCAATGAACTACTAATCATCCAAAACGACATCTCAAAACTTGAAGGCAAATGCACAGAACCAGAAAAATCATTCATGAGTGAGGTATCTAAGAAACAAAATAATAATATCTACCCACGAATAATTGGATATCAGACATAAAGCAAAATACACCTAGCCTACAATCCAAAACCCTGGACAAGATACATACCCATGGAAGAACCAGATGGAAGCAAATGCAGAAATCCACCACTAACCATTTTTGCTAAGTTCAGGGAGTCAATTCAAAGTGAAAAAGGAGAAATATTATGAAAAACATAGTAAAGAGCATGATAGTGAGACCCACAGAATCAACTCACATGAGCTATCTCTGGCACTGGTATGAAAAGGAGGGAAACAACATAGGACTGAACTCCAATGCCTTAATTCAGGTGGCAATGGTGATTGTGAAACAATACATGGTCACTGTCAGTGGGTCCAAGTTCTAAAGTTAATTAACAAACTGACCTGATGGAACCCATTCTATATGAAGAGATAACTTCCTCATCCTTGATACAGAGTTATGGTGGCTAGAGAGTTTTCTTGGTCCTGCCTCAACTAGATAGTAGTTCAGACTTTGGGTATATCCTAGGGTAGGCCTTAGCAGCTCCAAGGAACAAATGAGAGGATGGGGGAAAGAGGAGGTTGCAGGAGGAGAGGAGCAAAGATATTAGAATATAAAAATAAATAGATAAAAAAGAAAAATAACAATCACAGTTCATTAATATCTCTTAATATCAATGGTCATAATATATTTATAGAAATAGACAGTCTAATAGATTGTATATCATTGAAAAGAAGATCTCTCCTATTTTGGCAAACATGAAACACAGCTCAACATTAAAGAGAGTAACTACCTCATAGTAAAAAGGTGAAAATAATTAGTCATTCAAATGGACTTAAGAAATAATATGGTACTATGATGGTGCCACGGTTATCAGAATAGGGTCCAGGAGCTCCCACTTGGTCATGTCAGCTGGTTCTGTGGATATCTCCTGCATGGTTTTGACCCATTTGCACATCATTCTCTGCTTTCTGAAACTGGGTTCCAGGAGTTCAGGTCATTGTTTACCTTTTCATATATATTTCTGATTCCATCAACTACTGGATGAAGGCTCTATAATGTAGTCATCCATCACATTATAGGGGAACTTCATTTAAGGTAGCATCTCCACTATTGCTTACATTGTTATATGGCATTATCCTTGTGGATCCCTGGATATTTGCCTAGTGCCATATTTGTCTTGAAACCTATAATTTATTCCTCTATTAAGGTATCTATTTGCTTGATGTCATCTAGTCTTCTCCTTAATCAATATTCCTGATCCCACATGTTCTCCTATCGCTTCGTATTCTCCAATCCTCATTCTCCTACCTACCTACCTCCTCCTACCCTGTTGCTCCTAAATTATCCAGGAGATCTTGTCCTTTTCTGCTTCTCTGGGGACAATGTATGTTTCTCTTAGGGTCCTACTTGTTCCTAGCTTCTCTGGAGGTGTGGATTGTAGGCTATTTCTCATTTGATTTAAGTACAATACACATACATTAGTGAGTACATACATGTTTGTATTTCTGAGTATGGCTTATCTCACTCAGGATAGTTTCCATGCATTTGTTTCACTGTTTTTTTTTCAATGAGTAGTCCTCCATTGATAAATTGTATCACATTTTCCTCATCTATTCTTTAGTCGAGCAACATTATGGTTGTTTACAGGTTATCCTATTACAAATACTGCTGTTACAAACATAGCTGTATAGATGTCCATGTATTATGAATGTACATCATTTGCATATATACCATGTCCCCTGGACATGTTGAATGGGTTGATTTAAAGAGTCAATAAAGAGGTAGGAAAACTGATGGGGACACCATATAATTTTAATCTCTCTTTAGAATTCTGTTTTGTCAGTTTTCCACCAAGCATTAAGTAAGAAACTCCAGGAAAGGTCCCATCTTACCCAGTCTCTATATGTGGAATTCTTAAGTAATACATTTTCTTACATGGTAAACATGGCCACCATTGAAAGTGTGAGATTGTCACATCTGATGTTTGTCATTAAATAATTATAGATCCCTGTATACCTTGGAAAATTACACATTCAATCAGGGACTCAATCTTTTCTTAGTCTTGAATTTCCGTAGAAGAAAGAACCTTGACCATGTCTTTGGAATGTAGACTCTACTAACTCCAAGCAATAAGATGAAAACCACGCAAGCAAAGAAACAAACAATTAAACAAACAAACAAAAAAACTAGATATCTTCATTAAGACAATTCTTCTTCAGGGTGGAATTTCAAATTAAAAGGCAATCTCTTTTAGTATTTCTGGTTCACTCACTTGGTTCTATGCTGAGCATTCCCTGCCCTTCCCAATTACATGCCGATCACAAGACTCCCATGTGGCCAATCACAACCTTATGCATTTTTGTTCATAACTGGTTCACCAAACATGACTCAGTGGCATGATGTTGGGGTTGGATATTTGAGAAGACCTTCATTTCAAAGGGGCAGATTCCTTCCACTACAATCAAAGACTCCTACACAATTATGAAAATGCATGTATCCATACTATTACCTGAAAGAGGCACTAGAATGCTCTGAATGAAAATCATCAACACTGGCCCATGAGGAACAAACTAAGACTGCTTTGTGTGTACAACAGAGTCCTGGCATGAAGTGTATCATGAGTCTGAACTGTCTTCAGAGACTAAGTTAAAACGTGAGGGACTCACAATGGTTTCAAGTGGTGCTGACACAGTGAATACAGACTTTTATATGCCTTCAGATATAATAAGAGTGATATATATATATATATATATTATATATATATATATATCTGTAGAGAAATGCACCTTCTACAAGAATCTTAATCCAGGAAGAAAAATAGCTTAAATTCCTAAAGAATGGATTCAACAATGGAAAACACAACTCTTGATGGCTATTTCTAGGGCTTGATTTATTACTCCACATTTACTTCTTAAGAAAGAGGATATCACTTAGTGTCCTTGTTCCTGAACTTCTTTAGTGGTGTGGATTGTAGGATGGAGACCCTTTGCTCTATGTGTAAAATCAATATATGAGTGAGTGCATGTCCAGCAGCTTAGGGAAGTAGAAGTAGATACTCACAGCTAAACATGGAACTGAACTGCAATCCAGTTGCAGAGGAGGAGTGATGAGCAAAGCAGTCAAGACCAGGCTGAAGAAACCCATAGAAACATCTGACCTGAACAAGGGGAAGCTCTTCAGGCCCAGTCAGATGACTGGGAATACAGCCTGGAATTCACCCACACCCAATGGTTGTGGGCATCAGTAAGGAGGCCTCAGAAATCTATGGGGAGTCTTGTAGTAGATCAGTACTTATCCCTATCATAGAATGGAATTTGGGAAGCCATTTCACATGAAGGAATGCTCCTAAGACTGGACACATAATTGAGGGTCTAGGGCCTATCCCAAAAATATATGACAGACTCTAAAGACCCCCATGGAAGAAACTCTCCCTGTGGAGAAGAGATGGCATTTGATAGATAAGGTGTTAGTGGCAGGCAGGGGAGGAGGAGAGGGAGAGGGAAATGGAATTGACATGAGAAACAATATTGTTGGTAATTTAAATTTAAAAATAGAGAAAAAGGGAGTTTATCAACCTATGAAAGCCTTTACATAACTTTTTCTCAAAGTGGATTCAGTGATGTTATTTGTAGTTGATGGTAATTTTGCCAGATCCAAGGCTATTGTTTATGGCCTTGTCCAGGGCCGGAGTGGAGTCACCTCTCAACTTGTGAATATCAAAAACTGTATAGGAAACATGTATATGATAGTAATTTATCCTACAAATACTGTGCTTCTCAAATGTTCTCTACTGGTTGTTCTTATGTTATGGAGAGTAAGAATTCCACTGTGCTTGCCAGGCAAAAAATAATGATATTAAGCTATGACACAATACGCACAAAGTAACAGAATCCCACAAAATCTTGACCTCACATTACGTCTTTCTTTGCCTTCTCCTTATCACAGTAGTCTATCTGTAAGATGTAACTATTTGTTTTTGGTTCTTCTATCTCAAAGTTAAGTTATACAGATTTCAGAAACCACACACACATGTGAAACCATTTACACAATGGATGCTCAATTATACCACAAGATCACTTGCTCAACTATGTTCATAGCAGAATTATTTACACGACACGATCTTGGAAACAAACTTAATGTCCATCAACTGCTGTGTGGATTTTATAAAAAATATGGCACATTCACCTAATGGAGTACTACTCAGCAATAAGAAACAAAGGATGTTGAAAATTCATAGGCAAATGCACATAACCAAAATACCATTATGAATGAGGTATCCAAGAAACAAAAAATGTAGCATGTACTCACTCATAAGTAGATAGAATAACTAAAGCAAAAGATACCTAGCCTACAATAAAAAATCCCTGCACATTCTACAACCCTCTTGCAGAAACAGATTGAAGCAGCTGCAGAAATCCAACAATAACTATTTTGCTAAGATCCTGAAGTAAATACAATGTAGTAAATGAGAAATATTTTGAAGAATGTAATGAATACCTTTATGGGAAAACCCAAAGAATCAGCTGAGCTAAGCTAGTGAGATGAAGCTCTGGTTCAAAAAGGAAGGAACCCACATAGGACTAACTCCACTCCCTTAATTCAGGTAACAGCAGTGTTTGTCAGACAATATATGGTCACTGGCACTGGGTCCAAATTCTAACTATAATGCACAAACAGACTTTTAGAGCTCATTCAATATGGAAAAATAACTTGGTCAAAACTTGAAAAGGGGTAACAATGGCTAGAGGGGTTCCTTGGTCCTGTGTCAAATAGATAATAATCTAGACTTAGGGTATTAACTAGGGGCGGCCTTATTAGTTCAAAGAAGCAAATGACAGGTAGGGGGTAATAGTGGGTAGCAGCATGAGAGGAGGAGGAATATAATTGGAATATAAAAATAAATTGATGAAAAAAGAAATAAAAAATTAACAATCGCAGGTCATTAATATCTCTTAATATCAGTGGACATAATATACTTATAAAAAGACACAGGTTAAGAGATTGTTTATGAAAAGAGGATCTCTCCTAATTCTGCAAACATGAAATATAGCTTAACATTAAAGATGCTTAATACCTCATAATAAAATTTGCAAAATACTTTTCCAATGAAAAATAATTTCCAATGAAATGGTCATAAATAAACTTATGGTACTATGATGGTTCCTCATTAGTCAGAATGTGGTGGTTGAGCTGCCAGTTGGTCAGGTTAGCTGTTTCTCTGGGTATCTCCAGTCTGGTATTGACCCAAAGATCATCATTCCTCCCTTTCTGACACTAATTTACTGGAGTTCATGTCATTCTTTAGCTTTGTGTGTATTCTTCTGCTTCCATCAGCTACGGATGAAGGCTCTATGATGGTATCACATTATAGGGGAAGTGCATTTAAGTTAGCATCTCCACTATTGCTGAGATTCATAGTTGGGATTACCCTTGTAGATTCCTGGACATTTGCCTAGTGCCATATTTCTCTTTAAACCTACAATTATTCCTCTACAAAAGTATCTCTTTTTTAGCTCTCATCTATTCTTCCCCCTAATCTATCTGTCTGATCCCTCATGTTCTCCTATCCCCTGATCTTCTTCGCTCCTCTTTCACTTACCTACCACCTCCTTCCCCATTTACCCAAATATTCTAGAGATCTGGTGCATTTCCCCTCCCCTGAGGAAGTATATATGTATCTCTTAGATTGCTACTTGTTCCTAACTTCTCTGGAGTTCTGTATTGTAGACTAGTTATCATTTGCTCTATGTCTAATATTCATACATTACTGAGTACATAACATGTTTGTCTTTCTGTATATGGGTTACCTTATTCATGATGGTTTCTTATAGTTCCATCCATTTGTTTCATTTTTTCCAGTGCATAGTACTCCAATTTCTTTATCCATTCTTTAGTTGAGGGACATCTTGGTTGATTCCAGGTTTTAGCTATTACAAATAGTGTTGTTATGAACATAGTTCTATAGTTGTGCAAGTTGCACGAATATACATTCTTTGGGTACATGCCAAAGAGAAGAGTAGCTAAATGGTGATATACACTGATAGCCAATTTTCAGAGAAACTTCCATCTTGACTGCCAAAATGGTTTTATGACTTTTCACTCCCAGCAGCAACAGAGAAGCGTTCCCATTTCTCAACGTCCTCTCCAGAATAAACTGTCCATGGTGTTTTCACTGTAGCCATCCTGGCAGTTGTAAGATGATATATCTGAGTTGTTATGATTTACGTTTCCCTGATGGCTATGGATGTTTATCTATTAAGTGTTTTTTAGCCATCTTAGCCTCCTCTACTGACAAATCTAAAGTTCAAATGTATCAACGACATTGATGTAAATCCAGTCACACTGAACCTATTCTCAGTTTAAATATGAGGTAGAACTGAAAGAATTTGTACAGCAGTCGACTTTCTGAACATAACAGTAGCACAGACCCTCAGATAAAAATTTCACTATTGGGGCCTCCTGAAACTGTTATGATACTGTAAGGCAAAAGCCATGGTCAAGAAGAGAAAAACAGCTCACAGAATGGTAAAACCTCTTCACCAAACACACATCTAGCCAAGTGTTGATCTCTAAAATATAAACATAACTGAATAAAGTAGTATCCAAAATACCAAATAATTCATTTAAAAAGTGGGGTGCAGTACTAAATAGTCAATTCTCAATAGGGTTTTATTTCTTATGGAAGAGAATCTTTCCTAATAAAAGATTTGGAGCAGGTCCTTCACTGACGATTTTTAGTTAAATTATGTACCTCAGGTTGGTTGACAGTTCCTCTTGCTTGGAAATGCCTAAACTTTTTGTCATAGGATCAATTGAAGAACCAAGTCCATTGTATGGGAACAAAAAAGTTGTACAATGGCACACACATCAGGATATTAAAATCCCAATTGCAAAACTGCATCATAGTTGCTCCCTGTTTCTTGGGCCCATGATAAAGGCAGAGATATTTCTGTCATATTTGCCAGGAAATACTTACCATCTTACTTTCACAATTGATTACATCTTCAAAATCTAAACAAACCACACCCACTTATGACCTCAAAATGTATCCTCCTGGAGTTAGGCAGAAGGCACAAGTGTCTCTCTGGCTTCAATTATTTTTATTTCTGCTGCCCCACAGTAACATATTATGGCTTCAGCTTATAAGGAAACCAAAGCAAAAGACCAAGTAAGTATAGCATTCCTAAGTTTATTACCAGATCTAAATACTAAAATATGAAGGTGTGTTCCTGCTCAATAAATGTATTCCTATCGAGCACTGAAGATGCACCTACGGCAGGGTCCTAAGGAATTCAATCTCAACACAGCACAACACTGCAGATCTCGCCCTGTGAACCTCTTTGCCTCTCCAGTTAGCCTAGCAACATGAATTAACTCACACTGTCCAGACATGGCATAACAATTCAAGAGGCACCTTTTCTGTAAATCTATGAAGCTATACTGTTAACCATATGCTCTCCTTTAGGGCATTCATGAAGTTCAGATGTTGTGGGATGAACTTTGTACACAATAAACACAAGTATCTGCACATATAGATCCCTGGCTACAGCTGTTTTCTAGATGTTGTGGTCCTAGCAAAGAGCTCTTCCTTCATATGTCCTCTTCTCTGAACAACTCCTTTCCAGGATGCTGCCAGTCTTACAAAGGTCACCCCCAGAATACAGCCCTTCTTTTGGGCACTGGAACTTATCCTCTACTACTTGGCAACATTCAACATTAACTGAAATGTACACAAGAACAGTAGCTAGGCTGTTGGAAACAACCAATGGGCAGTACCTTGCCCTTCACTATTCTTTCCCCTATTTGCCTCCACATGGTTTTGTGTTTCCTTAGAAGCTGAACATTGAGGGAATGCAGAATTTTAATTGAAACTTTGCCAGTACTTCTATCTAGAAGCCCTACTGCCATTTTTGTCTTCTATGAAATTTTTGTTGCCAAGGAAGACAGGATTACAGTCTTTTCTGACAGATTGAGATGGCATGGTGTATTCTTGGTTATCAAAATACTCATGTAGCATTGGGGTATTTAGTTGGTGAATATTCACAATGTGGGGGAAAGCTTGATACATATTGTATGATCTGAATTTCTTAAATGTGTGTATATTGCAGCATCTAGTAGGACACAGCAGGCTGAGTTGCTTGTGACAGGGAGACTGTTCTTGGTTTCTTGTGTTTTGTTTCCTGTAATGCACATACTAAAAAATAAATAAAAGCACCTTTTAAAAGCTTAAAAAACACTTTTAGCCATTACTTTTAAAAGTATTTATATTTTAAGAGTTTAAAGCCTTTAAAATTTTTTATGCCTGGGAGAGCAAAGAAATTTTATTTAAAAATCAGTAGTATGAATATATATACATATGTATATATATAATAAATTAGCTGAGAAAAAAATTAGAGAAAAATATCCCTTCCCAATAACCACAAACAAAAGAAAGTATCTTGTGGTAAGAGTAGCTGAACAAGTTAAAGTCCTGTATTACAGGAAATTCAAATCTTTAAAGAAGGAAATTGAAGAAGATATCATAAATTTGAAAGATGCCAAATGCTCTTGCCTAGATTGGATCAAAACAATAAAAATGGGAATCTTTTCAAATGCAATCTATTGATTCAATGCAATCTCCTCCAAATTTCCAGTACTATTCTTTACAGACCTTAAAAAAATAATACTCAATTATTAGTGGAATACCAAAAAAAATAAAACAGGATATGAAATGAAATCCTGAACAAAAAAGGAAATAAAATATGTGATTGATCCTTCACTTCATGGACCACTATAGAACTACAGTAATGAAAGAAGCTTGGTATTGGTACATAATCTTACAATTAGACCAAAGTATTTTAATCAATTTCCCCGATATTAATACGCACACTTCCAAAACCCTGATCTTGACAAAGAAGAAAAATCATTCAATGGAAAAAAGAAAGTATCTTTAAAAAATGGAGCTGGGATAACTGCATCCTGACATGTAGATTTGCACATAGATCCCTATCCATTACCATACACAAAACATGAGTCCAAATGGATCAAGAACTCAACGTAAAAGCAGTCACATTGAACAACTTAGAAGAGAAAATTGGAAGTATAATTGAATGCATTGGCACAAAGACCACTTGTTTAACATAACACCAGTAGCACAGACATTGAGATTGAGAATTAATAAATAGGAACAACAGAAACAGAGAAGATTCTGTAAGGCAATGGATATAGGAAACCATACAAAAGGGCAGACTACAGAAAGTGAAAAGATCTTCAATAATCCCAATTCTGACAGAGGCTTGATATCGATAATATAAAAAAACTCAAGAAGATACTAACCAAAACAACAAATTATCCAATTCAAATGGGGTTCCAAACTAAATAGAGTGTTCTCAACAGAGAAATGGCAAATGGTCAAAAGGCACTTAGAGAATTGCTCAACATCCTTAGGCATTAGGGCAATATAGACCAAGACAACGCTGAGATACCATTGTACCTGTTGGAATAGCTAAAATAAAAACACCAATGATTGCTTATACGGGAGTGTTTGTGGAGAATAGGGAACAATCCTTCATTGCTGGTAATACTGAAAACTTATACAGTCACTTTGAAATTAATAAGGTAGTTTCTCACAAAATGGGAATGAATCTACCTTAAGATCCAGCAATTCCAGTCTTAGGCATATAAGCAAATGATGCATATTGATACCACAACTGTCTTTGTTCAACTATGTTCATAGCAGCACTATTTTTAATAGCTAGAGTCTGCAATGCAAGCAAACTTGATGCGCTTTAGTCAAAGAATGCATAAAGAAAATGACAAAAAATATAAGCAATATAGTACTTCTCTGCAGTAAAAAATTACACCTTGAAATTTGAAGGCAAATGGATAAAAAACAGAAAAAGTATGCTGAGTGATGTAACCCAGACACATAAAGAGGAACATGGTATGTAGTCACACATAAGTTGATATTAGATATAGAGCAAAGGATAACCAGCCTAAAATCTATGCCCCTAGTGAAGCTAGGAATCAAGTAGGACTCTAAGAGAGACATTCATCGATCCCCTGAGAAGGGGAAATATAGAAGGTCTCCCTAGTATATTGGGAGCATGAAAGGAGGGAGGTGGGACATAGGAGAAAAGGGAGGGGAGAAGGGGAAGGTGGGAATGTAAGTGATCAGTAAGATCAAGTTGGAGCAAGGGCAGAGAAGAACAAGGAAATTTACACCATGATAGAAGAAGCCATTATGGAATTAAAAAGAATATATGCAATAAGGAATTTCTGAGGAACCTATAAGGATGACATCAACTAAGAATCTAAGAGGTAATTTAGAGTCTTATCTTAAATGCCATTTCCCTGTACTAAGATTGATGACTACTATGAAGGCAAGCATAGCCCCTTCATCCAGTACTTGATGGAAGCAGAAGCAGAAGCAGAGAGTCACAGGTTAGCACTGAGCCTAAATCCTTAATTCCATTTGTGCAGAGAGAGGAGTGATAAACAAAAGGGTCAAGACAATGTTGAAGAAACACACAGAAACAGCTGTCCTGAGCAAATGAGAGCTCACAGACTCCAGAGTGTCATCTGGGTAACCTGCATAATCAGAAGCAGACCTTCAAAGATGGAAGTTAATTTGGAGACCTTTGCATCTTTTTGGGTCAATGAAAGAGGAACCAGTATTTACCTTTATTGCATGAAATGGCTTTTTGGATCACTTTGAATATGCAGGTGTACTTTTTCAACCTAGGTATAGGAGGGAGGACCTTGGGACTTCCCAAAATAATGTGGAAGAGTTTGACGATTTAAAAACTTTAAAGATAACCACATGGCTGCTGATATTTCATGGCATGAATTGTATAACATAAAATTGTTTAACTTACTATTTTCTAAACTTAAAAAAATGCAGAAACAAGAAGAATATAACAACATTAGAAACAACAACAAGATCATGTCCGTATTTTATGTCATCTTGGAGAGGTTAGGCATCAATTTTAATGGCATTATCTAGCTGTCACTTTAATTTTCTGTGTGGATACTCACTCTGCATGCAAAATAATGGGCTTGCTACATAATGAAAACTTGATTGGAAGGTTAAGATTTGGTATCCAGACACTAGGTGAACTTACATGATTCTGAAGCCACAAAATAGAGCAGAACAATGTCATCTTGATGAGAAGTAGAATGTCTCAATTTCTTTTGATCACACCAGGCTGAGAAGAAGGTCTGAGATCTCCTTGATGAGAAGAAAATAAAGGTCAACTTGGATAGAGATTGGGGGTAGAGACCATTCTATGAGAAAGTTTTAAGCCTCAAGGGGAAAGCATGTGATTTGGGGGCCCAATAAACTGAAGATGTATATTTGAGACACAAGGAATTGAGGAGGCAGATTGGAATCCCCATATGTAGTGGTTCAATATACCCAAATCTCAGAGAGGGACGTTTTGGGATCATGAAGTCAGAGGAGTTAGATCATCAGAAGTACTAGAGAATTGAGATATTGTTGACACCTTCATAGAATACAGGAAATGCACACAGACTCCATTGTCAATTAGATCTCTTCCTTAAGTTTATTCAGCAGTTCAGACATATGCATGAATGTTGGGACCCACACCAGTTTTTCCACCATAAGCTTATAAAATTCAGGACTGGGATCTACTTGAAAGTATTTGGCCCTGGTACATTAAGATACAGTGTTCTGGGTGTCAATTGTGAATGGAATGACTTGTACCTCCATTTAGTTGGGAACAAGCTGATGATCATGGATCAGATGACAAGTAAATGCCTTTTGTGAAAAAAATCTCATCTGATGACCATTCAGGATTAAAATGCAGCAGCATAGTGGCCCTTGAGTTAAAATGACACACTATTAGATAATATTGATAATCTATTTCCCAAAGAATACATAGAATTTATGAGCCTGCTCTGTGCATTGAGGACTGTTAACTTTTTATGAAATGAAGCATATCTGCAGTCATTTTTAGTAGGGAAATGCCTTCTTAAATTAAGTCGGGGGAAGATAGTTGGAAGTACAAAGGGTAAAAGAGTATATTCTTGGATCCCTTTGGTGAAACCATACTTCCAATCATTTTGGAGAACCTAAGGAGATTTTTTAATGCCTTCAGAATAGGGTATATATCCAACCTTCCAAAATTTGAGAAAAGAGGATGTGACATCTCACACATCATGATTTGTAAATACTTCAGTGCCATTGGTGAGATATGAATATGCCTATTGTGCAGGTGGTAAGTCCTTATACTTTAATGGGTAGTTATAAATTAGAGACCTGGCTGGTTACCAGAAATCAGAATACTTTTTTGATTAAGTTGAACTTTTAAGTCCATATTATACAGACAGGAAAAACTGAATGTAACCTGGGCAATGAAAGTTGAGGTTCTGAATATATTTGAGAGAAATTTGTCAGGGAAATTTATAAAATAGAGGAAGACCAATGTTCTACACCATATTCCAAGAGAACATTAAGGTTATAATATATTCATCTTCTAAATGTTCAATGCATGTAGTACACCAGTCTCAGAATTTCCTCTATGAAGATGTTGACATATGAAATGTTGTGGAAGTTCCTGTGTGTTAGAAGGGTAGGTGAATAGTCACTTGGTCAGTGGGAGTACAACTGAAGTATCCTCATGAAGAACATGAAATTATGGACCTACCTTGCTGTGCAACTAAATGAAGGAACATGAGGTAGGTCACTAGAAAGAAAGGGAAAGAAGTAAGATCACTTTTTAGAAGGTGTAATACTTTAAGCCCCAAGGTTTGTAGACCATCATTTTCTGTGACACTCTTGGTAGAGCAAGTGCATTATTCTCAAATTGTGCTTATAGGTAAGCAATTGGTTCCTTATAATAAGAAGACAAAAATATCATGATCATTTCATAAAAAGAGAAATTCATGAGGTCCATTATATTCAAAGTAACAATGTGCCATCAGGGTGCCCAAATGGAGAAGAACTGAATGGTGGTCTTTCTTGAAGGGGCAATTTTCACTATTCTAATGCCAAGTATACATCAAAATTAGTTACCCTAATTGTCATTGATGAAGGACACACATTACCGGTAAGGAAGAAAACTACTATCAATTTTGGATAAGGTGGAATTTCTCCCTGTCAAGTCTATAGTAGTAAGGGGTCACAACACTGCTTCTACATCTAGCATTTCTTCACAAATTAGGATATCCATGACTTTTGTTCAGTTCATAGTATAAATGAAAACTGCAATGTTTCTTGTGACTGGATTGCTGGCAGTGGCCTCCCATCCTTGTTATGCTCACTATGATTGGTGTCTGTGAACTGTAACTGGAGGGGATTCCAGTAGTGAGAAAATACAACGGGGATGTGCATTTACAATACAAAGAATGTCTGAGGCTTATTTCATGAGTCTGTAGAGACTGGAGTAAAGTACATTATAGCACACATAAAATACTCTTGAAAAAATCCTCAGAAGGGAATTGTGTAAGGCAGAGTAGAAGAAAGCAAAGTACTAGGTCATCTTTTAGAGTTGCAAAGAGCTGCAAGCCAAATTTTAATATGAGAAGGAAAAGGGAGTTATTTGCCTCACCATGTTGCATAGCCAAATACATTACCTCTCATTCTGTACGTCCAAATCTTCTTTCCAATTTGTAAGGTTGTTATCCTTACAGATTCCATATTAGCTTTGAAATGCTCCAATCATTTATCAAAGAGGAAGGACAAAAATTGCTTTCTCAGTGGACTTTCCAAGTTTAAACTAAACTACATGTTATAGAACAAAATTTGTTTTCTCACTATTTTGATTATTTACTACTGGATCCAATATGAGTACTAGGGTCTTTTAATATCATAAGAGTATAAGCAAGAGTTTCAGTCATTAATAACTGTGTCTTCCAACAAACATTAGTGAGAGTGGAGATTTAAGGCTGTGTAGTAAGATGTTATGCATGGAGATTCACCATGTATATATAATATCAAATGGGAAGGTAAAGCAAAGTCATCTTAGGCAGAGAAGCATGTTTAATATCATCTTTTGGAATTAAGAAAATTTCTGAGCTGCAGAATGGCAAATATACTAATTTAGTTTTACGTTGTATAGATATTTAAGTTCTAATGCAAGATTGCAATGCAAGACAAGGACTGCAATTCTCATATAAACACAAACGATTGCTGATTTCAAAGAGAAATATATAGTGACATTTTGTGGAGTGTGTTCTGTATCTCCTTTGGCAGAATGGAAACTTCTGAAAATAGCCTGGATAAAGGAATATTTCTGAATCTCATTGTTAAGTGGAGGAAACATCTTATATATATTATTTCAGTATGTATAAATTCAATTCACACTTGACAGTGGTGAAAATCCTAGGTTACCTTGGTTACTGGGAGAATATGTGGGCCTTGCCTTATTAGCTTCTCATTATGCCCCCAGCTACAGATATGGATATGATTAGTCAAGTTTTGTGAGTCCAGAAAGAATTCAGAATATTATCCTGAAGTACTGTTGGTATTCTGAGTAGTGATGCTTCCACAACAATTTCTTTTTCTCTATAACTTATACCAAAATTTCAAATACATTTACTGGTTTCTGGGAAGATGAATCCATGTCTATATTTTATTCCTAGATATATGTTCATGCATGTAGAGTGATCCCATCTGTTTCAAGTGTTGAAGTTTCTGATTTTCTCAGATGGGGAGACTCTTGTGTGCAATGATAAGTTACCATATTCAGAAAGGTCAATTAGAGATCAGAGGGGTAACTCTGAAGTATCTTTGAAAACATGATTGCTTGAAATACTCACTTCCCAATAGAAACATTTGGAGTTTTCAATTACCAGATACTTTTGCCCCAAACCACTTTAGACAATATAGAATATCCAGAGCACACTGATTTGTAAGAGATGCATTATAAGCATTCTAATAAACTATCCTGTTGACTTGAAGTACCCATTATTTTTTTCTGCAAAGGAAGATTCATAGGTCTCCCTTCACTTTAGTCCCTTTTACTGAGTAGTAAAATAATTTATACCCAATTGTACAAATGGACAAGTGTGAGGTCCATGGAAGACAAAATAAAAGTTAAATTCCATTAGTATAAAGGACACAAGTCAAAAGCAGGCATTTGTCTAAGAACTATGTATTAAGTCTTATCAAAAATGAAAATGTATGGAGTAATAATGGAAGAATGGGAGTATTTGACACCTTCTGTGACAGAAAAACTGTGAAATCCTCTTAAACAAAAGTGAATGTCAGAATCACCTTGATTAGTGGGGGTTAGAATTCAAACTTCCCTGACTTAAAAGGGATTAGCAGTAGAGGAATATCACAACATTTCTCAGCCATTTTTGAAACACTATTTCAGATGTTAGTAATTCCACATATTGTCTTCAATCTTGGGAAGACCACCTAGCATTCAAATGCTGTTTGCAACAGCATGAATGATGCAGGCTTAGAAGTTTGCTTCCTCTATTTTAGCCATTTACATCTAGGTATTTATGGCAGAATTCTCAATTTCTGATGACTGGCTAAAGATAGATGACATGAATTCTCAACTCAGTTTGCAAATACTAGGTTATGGGGTATCTAGGTTAGACATTATTCAGAGAGGTAGTCTCTCATATATCAACATCTCTAATTTAAATATCAGTCTACTTGAGTCATAAAAAAGCCCAGGGGACCATTCCTTTGTTAGAGAACATGTTGTACCTAGTATATAAGACAAGGGTTACCCCATAATCGCTCAGAAAATAATTGTCTCAATATGCATTATTCATACTAGGCTGGAATTCAATGTCAGATTAAAAAAAATTCTTTTATACTGGAATAGCAGTTCTCAAAATGTTACCCATGATTATTAGGGGGATCACTTATCATGTTTCCTTAATGTCAGCTATATACATTCTAGCTTTCTAGATCTGAAATTGCGAATTTTTTTTGGTTTTTCAAGACAGGGTTTCTCTGGGACCTTGGAGGGTGTCCTGGAACTTGCTCTTGTAGACAAGACTGGTCTCACACTCTCAGAGATTTGCCTGACTCTGCCTCCCAAATGCTGGGATTAAAGCCATGTGCCACAACCGCCCAGCCTAGAGCTGAAATTCTATAGTTATGTAGTAGCCAAGAATGATTTTCATAGCTAGGGGTATGGGCTTTCTTTGACCTTGGAAGAAATATTTGATGCTCCCTTTGTTTTAGGTGGAAAAATGAAATATATAGGTACATAGGATTTCTGAGAAGGAGTTGACTCATCTGCATAAGACACACTCTATCAAAAAAGTGGAATTTATATTGCCATTGCTACATAAGGAAAATCTGATACATTTTCAGTAGACATTTGCATACCTTGTAAAATTCAGTCCATTATAGTCCTAGAATATTCTCCTCAGATTAGCAATCATCACTGTTATTTTTTTATATTCATATCTAGAGTGGTATCTGCAGGATATATATCAACAATCTCAGGAGTCTTGAGAACTTTGTCATTTTCCAGATAAATCACATAGTTACATTTGTGTTCACCCAACCTAAAAAATCTGGGCTGCAATGGTAAGAACGCACTTTCTGCTGACTGAATTGAAGGAAGAAGATAGATTCCAGGCTCTGCTTGCACTCTTGGTTCTCTATGATCTGCCACTATTCTGAACAATGTTTCTCAATAAGCATGCAAATCAATGTCCGTGCTCAGAAAAGTGAAATATGACAGCTCCCTGACACAAATGGAGGATTTCTATCTCTTGTATTTCATAGGGTGAAAAAAATTCAGACAAAATTTGGGAGTGTTAATTATCTCCAATCTTGTTGTTATAAGTGAGAATGCTACAATTTACATTTTAAGGAAGAGCATGATCCAGGAAAATTCTTGTCATATCCAAATTCTTCTTTAAAGTATAGAGGATGTCTTTCTGTGGCAACTCCACTGAAGGCATAGTGAAATCTTTACATCATTCTCAGAGGTTAGATGTAAATTCCTGAGGATAGTTTCTCAAATTTGTAAATAACTTGAAAAGTGTTATCACGAAGTACAGGAAATTGCCAATTTTGGTGGAAAGTTATCAGTAAATACTCTGGATTTCAAGCTAGATTTTCTACATTTTTGTGAAGGGTTTTCAAATTAGTATTCCCCAACTTTCCTTTAGACATGGGTATATGTAAGGTATACCAAGCACAGAAGGAAATTGTCTCAATCACTGTTAGTTTTCCTTGTAAACACTGTAGAACTAGGGCTAGCATGAATGCAAAGAAGATATATCATTTTGTAGTGATAGGGTTTACTTTTCATTGCCATTTAGCCTTGTAGAAACATGTTAGTATACACATGGTATGCTCTGCAGCTTACATCTTCAAAGGATATTGTCTCTCACAGTATAATAGTGATAATTAATGTCTGAATTCTCCTCCTTGCATATGGAGTCCTGCATGCCAATCTTAGCCCTCTTCTGAAAATCTGATGGTATGCTCATGTGGTTAGCAGAAATAAGTTAATTTCTACATATGAGAATTTTCCAAGTATTCCTTGTTCAGTAGGTTAGTTTTGATAACTTTATATCTAGTTCTTACCTTTGTCCCTCTTTTCATGGACATAGAAAGATTCATAACCTTGGGGTAGTATTTCATTTCTTTGTGTTCCAAAGAGTGAGGAGCCATGATTTTACGGCCATGAACTCAGGTATATCTCTAATATCCTCTGATTAGAGCAGGATTTTCTTAGTCCCATTTGAGAATAAATATATATTCTAGGAATACTTGTTTGGAGGTGAATATACAAACCTTTGTTCTACTTAATATGAAGATCTGAGCCTTCTGACATGAAAGTAAAATGTCTCACCTCGCTTCTCCTTGACTGGATAGACCTCAGATTTCCTTGATTAAAGTTTAGGAAACTTTTGACTACTGTGAAAATTGCAAACGTCTAAATCCCAACATTATTTTGTCTGAAATCGATTTTGGTCACTAGGTAATGTGCAAATCAAATGAATAAAGATATGTATGTCACATTGCAAGTTGCTCTACTAAGAAAATTCCAAAGACCTTGTTTCTCAGTGTGCATATATCAGTAAACTGCTTTGGTAAATAGAAGTTTAAATTGTGTCCTGGTACTGGCTTAGGTTTATTTATGAGAATATTTGCAATGAATAAAGACATGAGATATATGCTTATGAGGGATTTTAAATATATAAATATAAAGGGAAATATTTTTTGTGGACTTCTTAGGCCATTAGTTCTAAACTATATATCTCTTAGCTTATTCAGTCATGAGCATTCTATTTGAATATCAGCTTGTAAAGTGGCATATCTTGCTCATTTGATGCATGTGAATGGGTCTGAAGCATTCTAGTTCTTTGAGATGTGATTGAAGTCATCTAGTTATGAGGGAAAAATTGTGATGCACCCTTGCTGAGGGTCTTCGTGTTTGCATCTCTTCTCCTTAGTTTGTAATGTATTGTCCCTAGAGTCATAGAAGTAGATGGGAAAGTGATATCTTCATAGGATGGGGGAGCTTGAACGGTACAGTATGTCTGTATGGATAGTTTTAAATGGCCCCTGGGTAAACTTCAAAGGCTCAAAAGAATCAGGGACAGGAAAAGTACTCCACAATCCAACATGTAGTTGTGGGACAATCTATAAATCATATATCACATGTAGAAGTATGTACAGATGAATGTTACCTGTGAGTGATGTGAGGACAATGGAAAGTTTAGAGACCCACAAGTAACTAGAGTAAATGTTAACCCCTTTCAAATAGTATGTTGGTTGTGATGACTTCATCAGTACTAGAACTGAGATGGGAATTTGGGGACCGTAGGTTTTCTAGCCTACACCATTTTAATCAGTATGTGATCTACTGAGGCTTCCTTTTTCTGTGGTTTTCTGTTTCCATCTGCTTCTCAAAAGACAGGAACACATGGCGAAACTATTTTAAGAAGGAGAATGGATCAACTATTCTCCATGAAATAACACATGTGTGAAATTCTTGTCTGCAATTATGGACAACAACCCAGAACTTTGCATGAACTACAAATGCCACAAGGAACCCTGGCAGGGCAAAATGTTTTCACATCATCCTCCAGAGAGAGGCCATATCACGAATGCCTCTCTCACTTGTGGTAGTTGCTAGGACCTCCTCAACATTGTTGGAGTTAACCTGTGTCTATAATGAAGATGAAGGAAAGACCTCAGAAAAGGAATACCCACGAGAAATGACAACGGCCCATCCATCAGATGTGTTAAATGTTATTATTTCCTCATCTTTTAAGGAAGGAGAAGGAGTTTGTGGGTCAATGATTTTCTGGTATAGGCCATGATAAACTGGTGATGATCCATTGAGTCTTACTTAAGCTGTGGTTCCTAATTTACATCTGCTTCTCAAAGAGGAAGACAACATTGGACCACGTTTGTAAGAGGGCAAATGTGTCAGCTATTCTACATGTGAGGGCATATGTACGAGCATACAGTCTACAGAAATTGACAGTGTTATAGTCCCTTGAATGAATTGCAAAGGCTTAGAAGAATCAGGGACAGAGCAAAATTGGTTCACTGAGGCCACTGCAGGGGACCTACAAGCAAGTCACTCTACAAAGATGTTATAGCCTGTCAGGTAGATTAAGACCAAATGTGGGCCTCTTCTGAGGGTGTAAAAATTTCAGTCCCCATGGTAATACCAAATTACCATTCAACAATTATGCTAGGTTTTAGTCCTCAATCAATTTTAAGACATTGGAAAGAGTTTGGGGTTCATAGGATTGCTGTGCAATGCCATTGTGATCTTGATATGATCTACTAAGGCTTCCTTCTATGATGGTTTCTGGTTTCTATCTGCTTCTCCTAGAGGAGGAATGCCTGGATCCCGTATTGTAATAGGGAAAATCAGTGATCTGTTCTTGTGTAGTGGGCATATGTGTGTATGTCCAGTCTGCAGGAATTGATAGTGTTATAGGTCCTTGAGTGAACTGAATGGGCAGAAAACATCCATAGTCAGAGCAAGATGGTTCCACAAAACCCTCTGGATATGAGAGATCATTCAGAAATCCCCTCAATTATGGACTCTGTTTGGACCCCACCAGTACAGAGGGAAGAATCCTGTGACTGTTTTGAGAATATGGGAAAGTCTAGAGAGCCATTTGTTGCAAAAATAATGTCAAAGTCCCATTTATCTTTTGTATTGGATGTTAGGCCTCTCTCAGCTGGTAAGGCATTCAAGGGAAGTTGTCTGTCATCGGATTTCTGGCCTGAGTATTTCTCATCAGAACGTGATCTTTTGAGGCTTCCTTGTGCAGGGGCTTCCTGTTGAATGCTGGTTTTCACAAAAGAGTATGGCCTGCGGTCATCTTTTATAGAGGGAGAAGTTGTTAGCTCTTCCACTTGAGAGCACATATGTGTGAAAGTCCAATCTACACTTATGTACTGTGTTGTTGGTCCTTGGTTGAACTGCACAGGCTGTACTCATCAGGGACAGAGCAAAATTGGTCCAGACCACCCACTAAAAGGTGAAGCATCATGCAGAAGTTTTCCCTAATTTTGGGTGATGATAAGGCCCCTCCAGTAGGTCTTGAAGTAACCATGCCCTCTTCTGAGGATTCAAGAATGTCGGGAGAATCAGATGCCTCCATTATAATATCAGTATAGCATTTATAAGAAGTGATTAGTTTTAGGAATCCTTCAGCTTTTAAGCAGTGCAAGGAGTCTACTGGTTGTATTTTTGCGACTCTAGGCTCTTTTGATTTGGTTTTGATCTACTGAGATTTCCTCTTGCTGTAGTTTCATGATTCACACTGCTTTTCCTAGATCAGGAACCCTTGATCCCCAATTTTAAAGAGGGAGGGTGAGTGATATCTTCATCCAGGTAGGGCATATGTGTGTATGTCCAATATGCTGGAATGGACAGTGTTACAGGACCTTGAGTGAACTGCAACAGCCAAAAATAACCAGGGCCAGAGCAGTAGGAATCCGGAAACCCCTCTGAATGAGTGGAATCATCCAAAGAAGCTACAACTCATTTTGACAGTGTTTATGTTTCATCACTTAAGATAGAAGTAACCTGTTCCTCTTCTGAGAATAATGGAAGGTTTAGAGACCCAGATGTACCAAGAACAATGTCAAAGTCCCTTTCATCTTTTATATTGGATTTTAGGCCTTCCTCAGATGTTAAAGCAGGGGTGGAAGGTTTTGGGTCATTGGATTTATGCTTTGAGAAATTGGCATCACGAAGTGATCTAAGAAGTCTTCCTTGTGGTTTGTCGGCCTGTTGAATACTGCTTTTCATAGAATAGGATGACATGGGGATCGTTTTGAAACATGAAGAGGTTGTCAACTCTTCCACCTGAGAGGAACTATGAGTGAAGTTCCAATATATAGGTATGGACAGAGTTGTAGGCCCTTGTGTGAAGTGCAAAGGCTGAGAAGAATCAGGTACAGAGCAAAATTGGTTCAGCAAAACCTCTACAGGTCAGTCTTCAACAAGAACTCCTCCCTCACTTGTAGATGATATTAAGGCCACTCCAGGATAGCTGGAAGTTACTTGGGTCTCTTCTGAGTATAAAGGATATTCTAGACACTCTGATGTTCCCATGGTAAAACCAATGATCCATTCACCAGATATGCAATTTTTTAGATCTCCCTCTGTTCTATAGGCACTACAGGAATTTTGTGGGTGTTAGGATTGCTGTGCAATGCCATTGTGATCTGGATGTGATCTACTGACTTTTCCTTCTACTGTGGTTTCCTCTTTCAATCTGCTTCTCATAGAGGAGGAACGACTAGAACTCAGTTTGTAAGAGGGAGAATGTGTGATCTCTTCCTCTGGGAAGGGTATATATGTGTATGTACAGTCTACAGGAATGGATAATGTTATAGGCCCTTGAGTGAACTGAAAGGGCAGAAAAGTTCCATGGACAGAGCAAAATGGTTCATGAGACCCCTCTGTAGGTGAGAGATTATCCACAGCACCAACCTCATATGTGGAATGTTTTGGGCTTCCCAGTGAGGATGGAAGTAACATGTGTCAGTTTTGAGAATGAAGGAAGGTTTAGAAACCAAGATGTACCAAGAACAATGTCAAAGTCCAGTTCATGTTTTGTGTTGTATTTTAGGCCTCTCACAGATATTAAAGCAGAGGTGAGAGGTTCTGCGTCATCTGATTCCTGTCCTGAGGAAATGTCATAAGGATGTGAATTATTGAGTCTTCCTTGTGCTGTGGCTGTCTGTTGTTTATTGATTTTCACAGATGAGGAAGACATGGGGTCCTGTTTGCAAGAGGAAGAAGCTGTCAACTCTTCCACCTGAGAGGATTTATGTGTTAACTTTCAGTCTACAGGAATGAGCACTATTATAGGACCTTTAGTGAACTGCAGGGGCTGAAGCTATTCAGGGAAAGTGCAAGATTGGTCCAGGAACCCCTCCTCAGGGAAGTCTTTATCCAGAACTCCTCCCTTACTTGTGCATGTTGGTAACACCTCTCTAGGGCAGCTGGAATAACCTGGGCCTCTACTGAGGAAGAAGGAATGTCTGTCCCCATGGGAAAATCAATGTCCCATTCAGCAGATGTGCTAGGTTTTAGACCTCCTTCAGTTCTTAAGTTAGTGCAGGTAGTTTGTGGGTCATAGGATTGCTGTGCTATATCAGTGTTGTTTGTTTTTTTGTATTGAGGCTTCCTTCTGCTGTCTTTTCCAATTTTAATCTGCTTCTCCTTGAGGAGGAGCATCTTGAACCCAATGTGTATGATGTACATTGTGTGATCTATTCCTCTGGGAAGGGCATATATGTGTATGTCCAGTCTGCAGGAATACATAGTGTTGTAGGCATTTGAGTTATCTGAAAGGGCAAAAAAGATCTGGGGACAGAGCAAAATGGTTCCTGAGGCCCCTCTGAAGGTAAGGGATTGTCCAGAATGGCCTCACGCATGGCCTGTGTTTCGGCCCATCAATAGAGATGGAAGCAATCTGTGTCTGTTCTTAGAGTAATGGTAGGTCTAGAGACCCAGATGTACCAAGAACAATGTTTAAGTCCCATTCAACTTTGTGATGCATGTTAGGCCTCCCTCAGATGTTAAGGAATTGGGATGATATTGTTGGCCATAGGATATCTGGCCTTAGCAATTGTCATTAGGATGTGGACTATTCAGGCTTCCTTGTGCAGTACCTGCCGATTGAATTCTGGATTTTTTAGAAGTAGGTGGCCTAGGGTCCTCTTTTATACAGGGAGAATGTGTCAGCTCTTCATCCTGAGTGGGCATATTTGTGATCATCGACTCTACAGGTAAGGACTGTGTTGTTGGTCCTTGATTGAACTGCAAAGTTTGAAAACAATCAGGAACTGAGCAATATCAGTCCACAGCAACTTATGTAGTGGTGGAATAATCCAGAACTCCTTCTTCAAATATGTATGATGCTAAGGCCTCTCCAGGTTTTTGGAAGCAACTTGGACCTCTTCATAGGAGTCAGTAGTGTCTGGAGAATCAGATGTCCTCACTTAAATATCAGTGTTCCATTCATCATAAGTGTTTGGTGTTAAGACTCCCTCATCCCTTAAGGCAGGGCTTGGAGTTTGTGGGTCTTATTTTTGCAATTCTAGTCCATTATGTTCTGGTTTTTATCTACTGATGCTTCCTTTTGCAGGGGTTTCCTGTTTAATCTGATTATCCTAGACCAGAAACCCCTGGGCCCCACTTTGTAAGAGGGAGTGTGAGTGATATTTTCATCAAGGGAGGGCATTTATGTGTATGTCAAGTCTGCTAGAATGGAGAGTATTACAGTCCTTTGAGTGAACTGCAATGCCCCAAAATAACCAGCACCAGAGAAAATGCTTCCTGAGACCCCTCTAAATGTGAAGGATTATCCAGATCACCTGCCTCACATGTGGAATGGGCTTGAGATTCACCAGTAGAGATGGAAGTAACCTGTGCCTGTTCTGAAAATAACAGAAGATTTACAGAAACAGATGTTCCAAGAACAATGTCAAACTCCCTTTCAACTTTTCTATTGAATGTTAGTGCTTCCTCAGTCCACCTTATCTTATGACAGGAGAGACACAATGTGTCTTTTAAACTTCTCTGGTCTGGGCAGAGTTAACCTAGGTGTTTTCCTGATGACTGGATGGAAAGCAGATAGACTGCGATCACTGCACACTGTGTTTCTCAAGGTATCAAGGACCTGCAAAAGGAGTTGTCCCTTTCCTTACCTGCCCTGTCTCAGCTCAGTTGTGGAGCTTGAAGTGCCCTTAATGTCTGTAGATAACTAAGGGCCTGCATTATAGTACTGGATGTCTGCACGTCCAGAGTGAGAGTATCTGACCCCACCCCTGCAATTCCTGTTGATCCAAATGTGAGTCTCTGCACTGCAATCTTAGGAGAGATCATCGCAGTTCTTGTTGAGGTGGTAAATCCTTCTGGGCATTATTGTGTGTCAAATACTCCAGGCTTTTGGCTGGGGTATACACTTCCTACAGTGCAATAGGTTGCTAATAGTCGTCCATGGTCTGAGAGACCATGAAGTGTTGTCAAAGGGCCACAGGCTAGTTGAGGCCCATCGTTCTCTCTCAACTGGTCTAGGTAGGTAGTTTCTAAGGCAGTTGTGCAGAGGAAACTGTCTTGAGTTATTTACCTCAGGCAAAGAGTGTTGAAGGATGTTTCCCATGGCAAGTGGGAGGAGAAATATGGTAAGCAATTGTTTTTGTAGGAAGGAGTATTTTCTTCCCAACACCAGTGCACACTTTCGGCAGGCCAAAAGAAGTGGAGTGGCAGCTGGCTTTAGGAAGTGATCAAAGTTCCAGAGATTTGCTCTCGATCATTGTTCTCTGCTGGCGAGGGCAGTTCACAAGTGGAGCCTGACCTCCAATGCCAACTGGCTGTAGGAAGATGTTAAGCGATATTATTTGTGAAAGGCTTTTTTCCCCAAGACCTGTGCAGAAGTTCCATGGTTGAAGTTCAGAACTGGAGTGGCAGTTGAGTTCAGGAAGTAATCAAAGTTGCAGAAATATGCTCGATATCAGTGTTCTCTATTAACATTCTGGAGGTGTGCTTGCCATCAGTATTCTCTGCTGGTGATGGGAGATAGCCAGTTTTGCATGACCTGGCTGTTTAATGAAAGAGGATTCACAGACAACCAAGTTCTTGGAATGAAAACATATAGTTTGGACTCTCAGCATGGGTTATGCACAGTAGCCATTCTGGTGCCCGTTGACATTGGCCACGATAAGTTGCTTAGTTAAAGAATGAAAAGTGAGCTGGCAAAGTGGCTGCATGTCTTTTATCCCAACAGTTACAGGGAAGAAAAAGGTAAATCCCTGAGTGTGAGGTCAGACCTATCTGGAAATAGAGTTCTATGTAAGTTAGGACTGTGAAGACAATCACTTCTGCAAAGCTAAATTAATAATGATGATGATGATGATGATGATGATGATGATGATGATGATGATGATAATGGAAGGGATCCCTGGATACTGCACTTTCCTAAGCCTCACATAAAAAGCTGGCACCTGAGGCAGAGAGGCCATCTGTATGTGCAGTGACTCGTAATGGTTCGAGTTAAAGTAAGTAGTGTTATAGAAAGAACCCTCTCTATGTCTGTCCAGCTATGACATTAAGTTAATTCACAATATTTGTATTGAAGTACAGCATGGTATGATACTCCAGGTCAGATATTGGCTATTCTGGGCAAAAATAGGATCTTAACATCTGATCAAATTTTGATGTTCACCTCAGAGTTTTTTGTGATGGCCAGTGTGTGGTTATGTGACCTTCTGAAAGCAGTTTTGGAAAGCAAGCCCTTGCAGCAGAACAAAATCTTCACTTTTGTGAGAGTGCAGTTTCAGTCATTCTAGAGAATATTTATAACTTGAGTTTACCCAGCTGAGAAGATTATTCACAGAAAAACATGTTTGTTTGTAGACACCACTTTAAACCATTTGCAAAACAGGGTACCAATGCTGAAATTCAGTGCTACAAAGTAACTTTCAGGAATATAAATTGACTGAAAAAGACACCATGTTTTTCAAAAAAGGAAACCAATTCCGAAGAAAAATCATGCACCGTTCAATATGGTATCCGTTTGGATTTCATTTAAATGTGTTTCTTTAAATTCACACTTGCTTCACCTGATATTTCCTTGAGGATAAGCCAACCTAATTGAAGTTGTAGATTGGCTGGAAAGATGACTCAATGGTTTTCAGTTTGGGAGCTCTTCCTTGGGACTTGGGATGAATTTCCTTCACCTATATTGTACCTCCAGTTGCAGACAATCATATGTCTGCCTCTGTCAAACACTAGAACCAGGAAATCATGTACTAAATAGACAGGCATTTAGTTAAATATCTAAACACTAAAAGTATAAAACATGTTAATATATGTTTCTCACTAATTTCAAAATTACACAAATATATTTTTGGTATTTATAAATAGTTTCATCATCTGATTATTACAATGTTTTTCATTAAAGAATCTTAGCATGTTCTGTTCAGTTTCTATTGCATATATGTTAAATAAACCCTGTTGAATGGACAAAGAAAAAAGACATCGTAAAAGTATTTGTTTGTCATGAGGGATGAGAAGGTTTCCTGTAGATATGAGGGAGAAATACCCAGAGGCATCTAGAAAGGTCCAGAGTGAAGCAATCCATGAGAGGTTGAGGGGGTTGAAAGAGGAAAAGGCAGGAATGAGACCTTGATGCCAGGAGCAAGCCAAGAGACAAAGAGGCCCCAATATCCAACGTGAATGAGCCTATGTAAGAATCACAGGACGGGGGAAGGGAATTGGCCTCAGGTGTTGGGGTGATGATTAGTAGGGATACAGCGGACTTTCGAGGCACATGCCTTTAATCCCAGCACTCGAGAGGCAGAGGCAGACAGGTTTCTGTTAGTATGAGACCAGCCTGATCTCCAGAGAGTGTGCCAGGATAAGCTCCAATGCTACACATAAAAACCCTGTATAAAAAAAACAAAAAAAGAGAAGTGAGTAGGGGTACAAGGTGGGAAGATCTGAGCATCCAGGTCTCTGTTACAATGGAAGAGGTATTAAAAATGCTGAGAAGAACATTGGCCACCATCACCTTCGTTAAGTTATATAACAACATAAACATTTGTCCTTAAATTGTGACTTCCCATATTTAAATTAAGAATTCATCTGGTGGTTTCTTGTGGAAGTGCTCCCACACAAATGAGGTGACATTCGCTAGCTTGTTACAACCAGGAGGTTTGTTTGGATATTACAAGAATTCTAAAGGCATTTCGAAGCAATTGGGCTTCAATCAGTCAGTGTTCCTACAGGTTGAGGCCAGTTCATTTGACTGCACCCCTTTAGTCCATGAAGCTATCCCATTTGTAAAGAGAGAAATTCTCAGTGACGGTATAATGCCAGAATAAAATCCATTGGCAGATTTGTCTTAGAACATGCATGAATCTGCTTATTTTTAGCCAGGATTTTAATAATAGAAATAACTGCAATAATTACAATGAACTTAGTAATGATTTCATATCAAAAGATAGCAAAAACATTGTTTGAATAAAAACTCTTTGAAAGAAACAGAGAAAAATTTCTGCAAATTGCCAGTAGTTAGAAAGCATTAGTTTGTATAAGTCTTGATTTTTTTGATCAAGGACAGTAAAAGTACTACCGATATTTTCTATATTGAACAAACAAATTAATCCACTTTCAGGACATGGTGGAATCTTATTAATATTTTCTTTAGTTCCATTTTTATATTAGCAAAGTTTGATTGAGTTTCATATTATTGAAACTGAAGAGCAAGACAACATGAGAAAGCAGATGATTGATTTTGTGGACTTTTGAGTATATATTGGGGAAAGAAAGATCAAGTTTTATCTTGTGAAAAGTATTAAGAGTCCATAAAGAGAGTGATGTATAGATATTACTTAAGAGATTCACCACATTCTCGGATTGAATATTTTATTGCAATTTTCAAAATGGCAAATGAATTCAGGAGAGTATATTGAGGCCTACAAATCCTAGTTCTGTTTTATTGTTTTGAGTGCTATCTTGGTATTCATTAAGCATGAAAGCAAGGATTTTGAAGTAAAAAAAAGAGAATTATTAGGTAAGGCACTCATTAAATATATAAATATTGTGTGTGTATCCACTTCAACATCTATTCTATGATTTTATCAGGCTAAGTGAAAAAGAACTGTGATGCTAGCAATGAGGTGGTATAGCAATGAATTATTATCAAGATTCAAAGGCCATCCTGAGTCACATGAAAACATCTCTCAATAAAATCCAACAATATTTACTCAAAAAAATAAAGATGCTATGATTATTATATTTATGTTTATGATTTTATGGTTATATATTTTGAAGCAGGTTCTCAGATACACTTGGCTGAGCTAAAATTAAGTGTATACCAAAGAAAGTCCTTCATATATTTCTGTTACTTTTTCTTACAGTAGGAATACAGGCCTCCCCTCCCAAGGATATCTAATGAACTGCTGATGATTGAACCCAGGACTTCCTGCATTCTTGTCAATTAGAAATTAGCTGAGTTTCATTCTTTTAGTAACTGTGCTTTAGAGCCGGACCTGCTTCATAAAGTTGTAATTTGACAATAACATTTTCCTAATACAGCCAGAAAAATCATAATTCAGTTTGACCATTTAAATTGTGGTATATGTCCTACATTTACTTTTACCAAGACCAAAGATTGGATTCATTTGAAACTCTAAATACATACTACAAACCCTTTGGAAATTCTTTAAATAAATTGAAAGTGAAATTGAAAACTCAAAAAAAATCCTTGCATACATATATCATCATTTTTAACTTGAAACATATCATTTTGTGATATGGTGTGTGTGTGTGTGTGTGTGTGTGTGTGTGTGTGTGTGTGTGTGTGTGTGTATAAGGGATGGTTACATAGAAGTTGCATTTTTCACTCGAAAAATGCTTTTGGTAACTCAACTGCTGTCCCATCCACAAACAAATCTCAAGACCTAGACTACAGGTACTATCTCCTCTCTGTTGCAATGATTATTGGCGTAACAATTTGTTCTCTGTAACTTGGAGATATCCTATTCTACATTTCTACCAAAAAAATCAAAACTAACCTTCTCTTGCTAACAAATTTGTTCCCTGCCTATACAGTCAGAAAGAAACTGAATATTAGGTAATAATAGGTGACAATGGATGATAAGTTCACAGGTAGACAGATAGGTGGGAATAAAGAGTCTTGAAGATTGAGGTTTCTGTCCCACCTGGTCCCAATTCAATTTTGCCCCAAACAAACTCTCAGATGTTATAATATTTATTAAACTGTTGGGTGATGTTTAGTTCTTCCTACTGGCCTGCTCTGTTTTAATTATTAACACATTTCTATTAATAAATGCATTGCCATGAGGCTATGGCTTACACACTATCTGGAATATTACTCCTTCTGCAGAATGACATCTCTTGTCACACTCTCTCTCTGTTCTACTCTGCAGCCTTCTCCTGTTCTGATTGCACTGCCTATATTCCTGTTTAAGTACTCAATCATCAGTGTTTTGTTCATCAACCAATAATAGAGACATATATACAGAAAGACATATCCCAACATCTACTCATATGACTCTAAAAAAGTTTTTTTTTTCTTTTCTTTCCATTTTGAATGAATTTTTATTTGTGAGAAACAATCTTATTTTAGGTACCAATCCCATTCTTTGTCCCTTCCATATTCACATGCCACACAACAACCCCCCATATAATACCCTATACTCTATACAGAGAGGGTGAGGCCTCCATCGGGGATCACCAAAGTGTGTCTCATCATGTGGGGTAAAGCCTAGGCACACCCCTGAGTGCCTAGAATGAGATAGTAGCCCTGCACGGGGAAGGGGCTCCAAAAGTCCATTCTTGTGCTAGGAATACACAGTGGTTCCACTGTCAGAGGCTCATAGAGTGTCCACTTCACCAAACTGATAAGCACATTAAGAAGGGCTTACTTGGTACTATGATGGTTCCCCAGTTGTCAGAATGGTGTGGGTGAGGTACCACTGGGTCACGTAAGCTGATTCTGTGGGGTTTTCAGCCTGGCATTGATACATTTGGTCATCGTTCTTCCCTTTCTGAAACTGGATTCCAGGGGATCAGGTAATCATTTAGCGTTGCATACATTCTGCTTCTATCAGCTACTTGATGAAGGCTATAAGATGGCATATAGTGTAGCCATCAATCACATTATAGGGTAAGGATATTGAAGGTAGCCTTCCACTATTTCTTAGAGTGTTATTTTGGATTATTCTTGTGGAATACTGGACTTTTGCCTAGTGACATATTTCTCTTTAAACCTATAATTTATGCCTCTATTAAGGTGTCTTTTTATTGCCCTCAACTATTCTTCCCCCTCGTCAATCTAACTAATCCGTCATATTCTCTTATACCCTCCTTTTCTCCCCGAACTTTCTCCTACCTACTTCTTCCTTCCCCAATCTTCAGGAGATTTGTGTCTTTCACCTGCTCTAAGTAAGCATGTATGTCTCTCTTAGGGTCCTATTAGATCCTAGCTTCTTTGGAGGTATGGATTGTAGGCTACTTATCACTTGCTCTACGTCTAATATCCATACATTAGTGAGTATATAACATGTTTTTCTTTCTGTGTATGGGTTACCTCACTCAGGATGGTTTTCATCCATTTGTTTCTTTGGTTGAGCAATATCTCAAGTCTCTTTTAGCCATTTTAGATTCTCCTATTGACCAAAATAATGTCCCAATGAATTAAATAAAGATTTGAATCTAAATCCAGCCACACTGAACCTCTTGGCAAAGATATTGGGAGGTGGCATTGAATGACTATGTATAGCAGATGCTTCCTGAAGATAACAACAGTAGTACAGACATTCAGATAGATAATGCAATAATGGGGCCTCCTGAAACTGAGGAGATTATGTAAGGCAAATAATGAGTCAATAGGACAATACAGTAGCCCAAAGAATTGGAAAAGATATTCACCAACCCCAGATATTGCTAAGGGTGGATTGCTAAAATATAAAAAGTACTGAAGAAATTTGTCATCATAACACCAAATAATCCAATTAAAAAGTGGGGTCCACAACTAAATAGAGAATACACAATAGGGTTTCACTACTTATGGAAGAGAAAATCTACTTGGAGCAGGTCCTTCAAAGACTATTTAGTTAGATTAAGTAACCTCATGTTGGTTAACAGATCTAGGTGCTTGGAAATGACCAAACAATTTTTCATAGGCTCATTTGGAACTTGAACTCTATTGTATGTTGACATTAAAAGTAGTACAATGAGACATACTATATGATACTAAAATCCTCAAAGGCAAAACAGCATCTCAGTTGCTGCCTGTTTTTTTGGGCTCATGATTTGGGCAGAGAGATTTCTGTCACGGTTTCCTGGAAACACTTATGATCTGTCAGTCACAATCTATTACATGTTCAAATTCTTAACCAAACAGACCCACTCATGACATTACAATATATCCTATTGGACTTAGGCAGAAGACAAAATTCTCTCTTGCTAAATGTATTTTTACTTTAGCTGCCCACAGTAACCTACTATGTTTTCCCTCCATTACACATGTAAGTAAATGCATCATTATACAGTTCCTACTGATTGTTGACCACTTACATATAACCCTTATGATGCAGTTACAAAAATGGAGACAACCCTGTTTCTTGTACTTTTTGTTAAAGGGTTAAGGCTTCCTTGTGTTTCATTCATGCATTTTAATACATTATTTGTTGTAGTTTTTATATTTTTGTTCCATTTTTATTTAAACAAGAAACAAGTCTGTTTTTCATATCAATCCAAATTCCATCTCCCTCCCTGCATCCCCTGACCCCAAATAATGCCCTAGATATCCCATAACACTTTTCCTACATAAGTGGTGTGAGGTCTTCCTTGGGGCAGGTCCTCAGTGTCTGTCATATTCTTGGAATATGGCCTGTGCACTCAAATGTAGTCTAGGTTTAAGAAGTATCCCCCTATGTGGAATGGGCTACCAAAATCCATTCCTAGGCTAGTGCTAAGTACTGAAATACTACAAGGGGCCATGTAGGTTTACAAGACCTCCTCATTGACACCCATATTCATAGAAACTGAATCAGTTCCATGATGGATTCCCAGCAATAAGTAGGGGTGTCAAGAACTCCCCCTCCTTCAGGTCAGCTGTTTCTGTGAGTTTAACCAGCCTTGTCTCATGTTATTTAACTGGAAACTAGATCACTTCAGAGTTTAATTGGTGGGGTCTACTTCTACTTCCATTAGCTGCTGGATGATGGCTCTTGGATGGCATATAAGTTAGTCATCAAACTCATTATCAAGGGAGGGCATATAAGGTAGCTTCTCCTCTGTTCCTTAGTAGATTATTTGTTATCATTCTTGTATATCTGCAGCCATCTCGCTCCTGCCTGATGTCTTTTTAAATACTTGCAACCTCTCTCATGATATCTCTTATTTTGTTCTCCTCTAGTATTCAACCTACACAACCAGAAGCTTCTGTAAGTCAAAGGAAGCAGTCAGGAATACAAATGGCAGCCCACAGTCTTGGAAAAGATATTCACCAACCCCATATCTGACAGAGGGCTGCTATCCAAAATTTAAGAAGAACGGATGAAGCTAGTTTCCAAAACACCAAATAATGCAGTTAAAAAGTGGGGTAAAGAACTAAATAGAGAATTCTCAATAGAGGAATCTAAAATGGATGAGAGACACATAAAAATGTGCTCAACATTCTTAGCCATCAGGGCAATGTAAATCAAAATGCATTTTATCTTTTAATAAGGATTTTATATTGTTAAAGCTTTATAATAATGGAAACAACATCCAGGGCTAAAATGGAGGATTTGTTGTCCACACAAACAGATAGAGGAATATTATACTCACATTAAAAACTAAAAGTTATAGAAAACTAACTATTCATAATAGAAGTATGTGGCCTCTACTCTTAAAATTGATCTCAGATAATTTGGGATTCTAGGAAAGAATGTTTTAGGGAGGCCATAAATATCAAGGTACACTCGATGTGACTGTGTAGCTGGGATATCAGTTCTCTACTGAGAATGTATATAGGGGACACAGAGAAGTTCCTCCCGTATACATTAACTCATATAGTATAGAGGCTTGTTATACTTTGCTTTCCTCGTATATCTGCCCATCAAATGATCTGGGAGGCTGTGCTTTATGCTTTCTCCTGTGAAAAATTTTGGAGTTCTTCACACCTGTCCTGTAATCTGTGGTCTGGACTGCGACCCATATACCTTAAACCACCATAGACTTCAATGACAAAAGACTCACCTTAATGCATGCTGATGTCTAAGGATGTACAAAGGATATCGTTTGGGTAGAGTAAAATATCCAATGATATCAGTTTAGTTTAGCTTCATGTTGCTGATTGGACCCATTGTATGGTTTCAAGAGTTTGTCAATGTTTGTACAGTGACATATGTCTTGACAAACAGGCAGGCATAGGTAACAGGAAATACAGATAACAAAATTGACACCCATGCTCTCATATGTTTCATTGTAAAGGCACCAAGAAGTGATGCTTTTCCCTAGATTCCTAGTAGATGTGTTTGGTGAATACATTTTATAACTCAAGGAGGATTTTCCATTCCCTAAGCAGAAGCTTACAGAGGCAGATTGATTAATATAGAGATTTTTAGAGGGATACCTAGAAAAATACTACCACCGCCTTTGTGGCAAGGGCCAGTATATATTCTTTCTATATAAACCTCAATCTATGAAAGCTCTATTGTTGACAATGTCCTTGATTCATGTGGGTAAGTTTGGAGGTCTCTTTCTTACTCCCCTCCCACCAATCTCCAAACGGCCCCCTACTTCATCCCATCCTTTCCCCCAGGGAGGGCAAGTCCCTGCATGGGGTTTCTCCAAAGTCTGTCATATCACTCTGGGCAGGGCATTGGCCCACCCCAATGTACCCAGGCTGAGAGAGCATCACCCCACAGTTGATGGGCCTTCAAATTCCCTTCATACACCAAGGATAAATACTGGTCCACCACCAGGGAACCCATAGACTGCTGAGGCATCTTCATTGAAATACACATTTAGAGGTCTGGATCAGTCACTTGGTGGCCTCCCAGATATCAGTCTGGGGTCCATGTGCTACCCATGTGTTCAGGTCAGCTCTTTCTGTGGGTTTCATCAACCTTGTTCCAACCCCTTTGTTCTTCATTCCTCCTTGTCTGCAACTTGTTTCCAGAGTTGAGTTCAGTCAATAGCTGTGGGTGGGTGCTCTAGGATGGCATATAATGTAGTCATCAACCCAGATTGTCAGGATGTGGCATTCTTATAGATATCTGAAAATCTGCCTAGTGTCAGATCTCTCATTGAAACTATAATGGCTCCCTCTTTTTTGCTATCTCTCATACTGATCTCCTCCATTCTTCTCGTGACTCCAACTTTCTGCCTCTCCATTTACTCCTCTCCCTTCCCCTTTGCCCCCTTCCATTCTGATACCTCCCACTTCCCTGCTCTCATGCCCCAATTAGCTCATGAGATACTGCCCCTTCTATTTCTCCACTCTCCAAAAAAATTTATCTTAGAGTCCTTCATTTTTCCTAGTTCCTTTAATGATATGGATTGCAGGCTGGTAATCCTTTTCTCTATGTCTAAAATTCGTACAAGTGTGAGTATATACCATGTTTGTCATTTTTGACTGGGATACCTAACTCAGGATGGTTTCTTGTAGTTCCATTCATATCCCTGTACATTTCAAGATTCCATTGTTTTTTTCTGGTGAAAAAAGTACTATAGTGTGTAAATGTAACATCTTCTCTACCCATTCTTCAGTGAAGGGATATCAAGGTTGCTTCCAGGCTCTGGATATTACAAACATCACTGCTCTGAACATAGTTGAACATATGTCCTTGTTGTATGAATGTGCATTCTTTGGGTATATGCCCAAGAATGGGATTGCTGGATCTTGAGGTAGACTGATTCCCATTTTCCTGAAAAACCACCATACTGATTTCCAAAGTGTTCTTACAAGTTTGCACTCCCAGCAGCAATATAGGAGTGTTCCTTATTTTCCACATCCTATCCAGCATAGACTGTCATTTGTGATTTTTTATAGCCATTCTGTGCTATGTAAGATGGTATCTCAGAGTTGTCTTGTTTTGCATTTCCCAGATTGCTAAGGATTTTGAGGACTTTCTTAAGTGTCTTTCAGTCATTTTAGATTCCTCCAATGAGATTTCTTTAATGAGTTCTACACTCCAATTTTTAATTTCATTAATGGGTATGTTGGTAGCTGGTTTTGACTTCATCGTATATTTTGGATATCAGGCCTCTGTCAGATGTGGGGGTGATGAAGACATTTTCCCATTCTGTGGGCTGTCATTTTGTCTTACTGACTGTGTCAGTTGCCTTACAGAAGGTTCTCAGTTTCAGGAGGTCCCATTTATTAATTTTTGATCTCACTGTCTGTGATACTGCTATTAATTTCAGGTAACAGTCTCCCATACCAATTTATTCAAGGGTATATCCCAATTTCTCTTCTAGAAGGTTCATTGCGGCTGGATTTATGTTGAGTTCTTTGATACATTTAGACATAAATTTTGTGCATTGTTCAAACTATCTTAAGAATTAGATGCCCTTTATGTTAAATGTGATCAGGGAGTATCTGAAAAGCACACGCTCTGTAATATGGAAATTCATGGATGGCAGACTTTCTAAATTTTCACCTGAGAAATCTTGCAGGAATTGATTGATGCAAGTTTGAAATACATCAAATTTTAATTGATTCAGTTACATCATGTTGTATGTTTGTGAGGTAGATAAGGCAAAAAATGAAAATTTGAGAAATTAAAATCTTCATATTCTCCTGTTTAAACAATCATTCATTCCGTTGTGCTAATGTTCTGGTTAAGAAAATACAATTCCTTATACTTCTTGATTCTACATTTCCACTAGAAAATCTAGCTACCTATGTGCAAACCAAGTGGCAAGGTTTATAGTGTTTTCTGTTCAAACTGATCTTAAGATTCATTTGAATCAATATACATTGACTTGAAGTGGTCTGTGGACAACATCTTAACAATGTTAAATGGCAATTCACAGTACATAAATAAAGACAGGAATGAAGAAAGAAGGAAGAAGGGAGGAGTAACTAAAGATAATAAGATAGGAAACTATAAAAAGAAAATCGAAAATGATTATGGGGAGGGAATAATATTAAAAAGTAAATGTAAATGTAAAGGGAACACGAATACGCTAATAAAAAGAAATAAGCGATATTGTTCAAACATTTAAGTAAGATTTTATTGTAGTATAATTTAATCAAAGAAAGGTGTATAACATGTAAAAATGTGTCTCATTCCACTAGGAAGACCATTTCTCACATGCTCAGGAAGACTGATTTTCTTCTAGAATATTCTGTAGGATTGAAGCTTCCTGAGTACACCTGCATGTACATTGCTGCAGATAGTGTTGGATATTTTAGCTTTTTTTTGAGTTTTCACATTTTCAAAACTATACCAAACTGGAAAGGACACAACTTAATGGGTTGTTTGGAAGCACCCAAATCAAGGGGAAATAACTATGATATTATAGTCCAAACAGTGAAAAAGTCAGCAAACACAGAGCAGATCAAAATTATCCCCTCAATTTTAAGTGAGGTGAAAGAGTAGTCAGGATATGTGGTACTCCTGGGTATGTGGAATGGTTTGATATAAAGAACCAATGAATAGGTGGGGAAAGTCAGGGGAGCTCATTAAAATTTGAATCTTTCTTTAAATTTCTGGTTTCCTATTTTCCAACAAGGATGAAATAAGAAACTCCAGTAAAAGTCCAAACTGACCCAGACTCTATATGTAGGCTCCTAGAGTAATAAACTTTGTTGCTTGCTAATCATGGCAAGCATTGCAAGTGTGAGACTGTGACCTCTAAAGTTTCTCATTCAAGAATTATAGATCCCTGAATAACTTGGGAAAGTACACAGAGTCCCAAAGTTTAAATATCCTTGAATTTCAATAAAAGAAAGAACCTTGACCATGTATGTAGAAATTAAGCTCTACTATAGAATAGTATGTTCCTTTAATAGATTAAGTAGGACAGATCATTAGAGAAAAGCACTTTCCACATGAATCTTAATCCAGTATGAGTAATAGCTTGAAGCCCGGTTGTGTTAGCATACATCTTTATTTGCAGCATTCAGAAGGTACAGGCATGTCGATATCTTTGAGTATGAGATCATCCTGGTCTCTCTCTGGCTTTTAATATTTTTATTCTGCTGCCTCACAGTAACCTACTATGGCTTCAGTCCTGTACTCATGTATGTAAATGCATCATTGTAATATTCCAGTTGATTGATGACCACGTAGTTATATTCCTTATGCTGCAGTTCACAAAATGAAAAAAAAAAAAAACCCAAGTTTCTTTTACATTTTGTGAAGGGTGAAGGCTTCCTTGGTTTTCACTCATATATTTTGTTACATTAATTGTTGTACTTTTTAGTCTTTTTCCCTCCATTTTTTTATTTTAAATTAGAAACAAGATTGTTTTACATGTCAATCCCAGTTCCCTCTCCCTCCCTTCCTCCCTTGCCCCCCCACTAACTCCCTAACTATCCCATACCATTTCTGCTCCCCAGAAAGAGAAGGAGGTCTTCCATGGTGTGGTCTTCAGAATCTGTCATATCCTTTGAGATAGGGCCTAGGCCCTCCATGGTAGTCTACGCTGAGGGAGTATCACCCTATGTGGAATGGGCTCCCAAAATACATTCCATTCCTATGCTAGGGATAAGTACTGATGTAGTATAAGAAGCCCCAAAGATTGCCTAGGCCTCCTCAGTGAAACCCACATTCATAGGATCTGAATCACTTCTATGCCGGTTTCCAAGTGTTCAGTCTGGGGGCCAAGAGCTCTCCATTGTTCAGTTCAACTGTTTCTGTAGGTTTCACCAGCCATGTTTTGAGTAGTTTGCCCATCATTCCTTCTTCTTTGTAACTAGTTTCCAGTTCAGCGCAGTTTTCAGTTGTGTGTGTCTGCTTCTACTTCCATCAGCTGCTGGATAAAGGCTCTAGGTTCGTATATAAGTTAGTCATCAAACTCATTATCAAGGGAGGTCATTTGAGGTACCTCTCCACTGTTGCTTATATCATTATTAAAAAGTCCATATTGATTCCAAAAATTAATTCACCAATAATATTTCCCATTAACAAATATGATAGCATAACCATGTATATTAATTTACTTGTAATTTCATGATCTCTTTCATCAGCAATCATTTTAAAAATGCTAATATATATTCATATGAATATAGAGATATAATTAAATATATATATATATATATATGTGTGTGTGTGTGTGTGTGTGTGTGTGTGTGTGTGTGTGTGTGTGTGTGTGTATGTGTATGTGTGAATATGAAGACCTAATTAAATTACTATTAGATTCTTCTTTTTTGTGCTTGTTGCCTTTTTTCTTCCATCCTTGCTTCCTCATTTTTACATTTCTACATTCCTAAACATTCTTTACTATTTTATTACCACCTACACATTTTCATTTCTAATTTTACGTGCTTATATATCTTTCTTTTTGTGCCTTCCTTTCCTTTTTTTTTTGGCCAAAATTTACCTCTTTCATTTTTTAGTCTTAAATGTTAAAGATGGTTCTCATGAACCAACTACATGTCAAACCTTTTTTTTTCTGTAGACATAAAACATCCCAATTTTTAACATGTGATCTTGAAATACCTATAACTTTGTGTGATCATTAGTTGATTTTTATTAATGTGATTATTATTAATAAAGTCTGATAAACTGTGTGCCTTTTAAAGGAATTATTTGTTTTACATGAAGGACTTAAGTGTGTCAGACAGACAGATGTTCAAGACTGGAAGTTGATTTGTAAATTGGAAAACAAGAGTCTCTGTTCATGGTGTTCTTTATAATTCTTTGCAATTTTAGTGTGTATTTTCAAAATTTCCTCAATCTTTCAGTTCTTCCTCCTTATTTTCTTTCCTTTAATTTGTTCCTAAAACATATTTCTATACTATTACAAAACTCAATGTTGAAATTATTTAGAATTTCATTATTAAATCCATTAATTTACACATATATTTTAGTCAATTCTCCTAAAGCATAACATTAATCTTTGCATCAACTCTAGGAATGTTTGGAAAACTTGAAACTTGGAAAATTTGTAGATTTGCACCAAATACAGTTTTCTGCTCCATTGCTGCAGATAATTTTAACAATATTGGGCAACTGAAATAAAGGAGTATTCAAAGAATCCCGAACCTATTCAGAGAAACCTTAACTAAGGAAATGCAAGGACATAAAGGACAAAAAAAGAGGAACACCAACAATTACTCCTCAAAACAAACAAACATCCCACAAACAGAGCAGAGTTATCTAATGTGTATATTATGTTATAATCTTTATTTTGAAGGGTGGAGTTAGCAGGGCATGAGAATTATATGAATAAGCCCAAATGCTCTGAGGAGTGAAATTGCCTAGTTATAAAAATAAAAATAAACCTGACAAAGGGTCAACAGATTTTTTGGTGTGTATCCTTGCCCAAAGCCATTATTCTGTGGGGGAGGAGGAAGTCTAGGGAAGTCAAGTTTATTCATGGCCTAGTATCTTTCCAGAGATATTCCTTTAAATAATGGGATCATGTTTATTGCAGATCTCAGAGCAGCTGGGATGCAATGTTATCATTGGATATCTTACCATCCCAAGATAATTATCCCATACAACCTTTAATGACAGAGTACTTGGAAATTGATTCTCTTAACAAGGCCATGGCCAAATCCTTGAATGTTGGATTGCAACATTATAATGTTAGCCAATAATATTAACCAATTGAATATTACCTATTATCAGAGAAGATGATCTTTGGAAAACCAGTTCAAAGACATTTGTTGATATATGTACATCTTTCCTAAGAAGTAAAACTGTGCATTAAGAAAATAAAAGTACTCAGAATTATCCAACAGATGGTGATTTTACCAGAGTTAGCTTCATTCAGCAAGGTTTTAATCCATTTATTGACTAGAATGATTTATAATTGGTCAAGATTCCATCTCTAACGGTGGAGAATGGGACAGGGGTTGGGGTGGCAGGGGAGGAGGTGAGGGTGAGGGAACTGGCAATGATATTTAAAAGAAAGCTTGTTTCTAATTTAAATTTAGAAAAACATACCGAAGTAACCTGGAGTCTGCTAGCCTCATTCTTTTAGAGAGAAATTCGGATTTATAGTGTTTTGTTAATAAGAAGTGTTAGAATAGTTTTTTCAATGTTGGAAATTCATCATTTAAGTATTTTAAGCAGCTTTGAACAGTAATATTCTGTTTTCTACCCATTGTAACTCTTTTTCTGCCTCATCAGATAATATTTTAGGACTGTTGAGGTCCTGTGTGGAGTAGTTGCCTGGGATTGGAGTGATTCTGCTTCTGAGGCATCCAATGATCTTTAAGCCTAGTAATGGTATCATTTTGAAAAGTTTCAATCTCCTTAATCATAAAACATTCCAAGCATGTTAGTGAATCTGTAAATTGCTCTAATTGCTCATCTACATGTTTTTCTAGGTCTTTAATACGATCATCCTTAGGCAGCATCTGGATGGCATGGAAACTGCCTTCTAGGTATTGGAGTCTAGATTCGAGGTCATGATTTGCTGATTTTGATTCCTCAGCAATCAACCGTATGGTCCTATGTAATCTGTCAGCCCTGTACTGTAAATTATCTTCCAAACATTCAAATCTAGACTCAAATTTCTGATCTGCTATCTTGGATGCTTTAATAACTGATTGAATGGCATTGTCCAATTCTTTAACCCTATGCTGGGTATTTTGTACCTTTGCATCTAGTTGATGAGTAACATTGCCTATCTGAGTTTCTAGCTGGCTACAGATATTCTTTAGCTGGTCATGGTCTTCTGACAGCCTAGCCTCTAAGGCCTCAGACATGGAGGATCTCTCTGTGTTTATCTTATCATAAATATGCTGCATCTCGTCAGACAGCTCTGTCTTTAGTGTATTGGACACAGAGCCAAGCTTATCATCCAATTTCTGTTCCACTTGCTGCACAATTGTGGTCTGACCTAATCTGTTCTCCAAAACCTCACTGCGTAAAGCTGTTATTTCCTGCAAGGAGGTGGTGAGGTCATCTCTGTCCCTGTTCCTGAATCCTCTGGCTAGTAATATTATTTGTATCAGCAAGCTAACTGCCATTACAGCATATAGGCCAGTAATTGGCAAATTAGCATCCTCCTCAAACAGTGAATTCACATAATAAGGAAAAATATTACCAGTTTTAGCAAATGATAAATATTACACCATAATTTTACCTGATTTCTACTACAGATGCAGTAAATATCTTTGACCAGTGGGTGGCACAGGTGTTCAGTGTGTCCACAGCATTTGGCAGCAGTCAGTGGTGGAGAGAGGTCACAAAAGTGGCTGTGCTTATCTTAGAGAGTATACGGCTTTGTGCCTGCAACCACTGAAACAGAAGAGGCTTTCCTGCAGCAGCGGCCAGGGGAAGCCTCTGCTGAAAGCTGAGGCTTACTCACCTCTAGGCAGCTAGAAACTGTCTCCGGGCTGGGTGGATGGTTTTGAGCAGCTCAGCTGCAGCAGGTCGGCTGCTAGCTGGGAACACCTGTGCAGAGAGGGTGCTTTCCAGGCCTAGGCCGCGGGCCCGATGGAACCCACAGCCTGTCCCAAATGGGGTGTAGGTTACCAATATCCCGCTTCTGACAACCAGATATAGTGGGAAATTAGCAATACAGAGTCAGGTAGAAATATAAGGGTATTTAATAGGGAAAAGCCTTACTTACAGAGCGACCTAGCCAGCCGGTGGCAGCAGCCTGTACAACAAGAAGCAAAAGAGAAACTGAAAGCGCAAATGCAGTCACACTACGTCATTCTGACCACGCCCTCACAAGCGTGGTCAGGCACACCTGTAGCCAGCCCCTAAGAAGGCGTGGCTACAGCTTCCCCAACAACAGCTTAAAATTATTAGCTTGTCAGTAAAAATTGTTCAGTTATATAAATGAGGAGCAGCAGGAGCTCTAAGGCACTTTGAGAAGTATAAGGCAGAATTTAACTCTTTTTTCTCCATTATTTTATTTAAATTAGAAACAAGATTCTTTTGCATGTCAATCCCAGTTCCCTAAACATCCCCTGCTACCATTTCCCCCACTAACAAACTACCTGCCCCATACCATTTCTGCTCCTCGGGGAAGATGAAGCCTTCCATGGGGGGTGGGTCTTCAGAGTCTGTCATATACTTTGGGATAGGGCTTAGGCCCTCCCCTGTGTCTCTAGGCAGAGGGAGTATCCCTCTATGTAAAATGGGTTCCAAAATAACATTCCTACTCTAGGGATAAGTACTGATGTACTATAAAGAGGCCCCATAGATTTCGAAGGCCTCATCATTGACACCAACATTCATGGGGTCTGGATCAGTTTCATGCTGATTTCCCAGTGATCAGTCTGGGGGCGAAGAGCTCTCACTTGTTTAGGTCAGCTGTTTCTGTGCGTTTCCCCAAATATGTCTTGCTGGCTTTGCTCATCACTCCTCCTCCTCCTCGGCAACTGGATTCCAGTTCAGTTCAGTGTTTAGCTGTTGGTATCTGCTTCTAATTCCATCAGGCTCTAGGATGGCATACAAGCTAGTCATCAATCTCAATATCAGCGGAGGGCATTTAAGGTAGCCTCTCCACTGTTGTTTAGATTATTTGTTGGTGTAATCCTTGTAGAACTCTGGACATTTCCTTAGTGACTGATTTCACATTAAACCTATAGTTGCTCTCTATCTGAGGGAATCTCTTATTTTCATCTCCTCTATTCTTCCCCCTTCACAACATTCCCCCTCATTTATGTCCTAATGACTCCTCTTCTACCAGGAATTTAACTTTTTACATCCTGTGAGCAACATAATCGATTCTAACCCGGCAGCGATCCAAACATGGAGAGCATGGCAATCATTATTGACTCCATTTTATGTTCTCAGGCAGTCTCATTGAATGGTTAGCTAGATGCAACAAGGAATGCCAATTAGGGTTATGGTGTGCATTGATGTTTGTTAGACCATGAATGAAATAGCACTTTTGTCGTATTAAGGGATAAAAGTGACACTTCAACTTCTGATTCATAGATATTGTCTCAAGAGCTGTTAACTGGAGCAATAGACTGTTATGATGGAGATTTTATATAACCTCTTATCAGAAGGAAAATTAGATAAAAAAAGACATAAAGAGTATTGAGGCAGAAAAAAATTGTTCATCCTTAGCAAAGAATATGTATCCTTATAATTCGGGTGTGTTGATACCTAGAATTTTAATTGATACTTCTGTAATAATTGATAAGGCTTCCAGAACATATGCAGAATGCACACACTCTCCCCAGCCTCCTCCCCAAGCTCTGGGGAAAACCACAATTATCAAGATGTTACACTGCAAGATTCAGAGTCTCTGGCTACTAAGGAAATCAGATTTGATTATGGCATATCAGGTCAAACATAAGTTGTGTTGTTTTTCATGTCTCTTTAACTGTGTCCAAGAATGCTTAATGATGTAGCCTATGTAATAGTTCCCATTCTTAAGTACTGAGAATAAAATGAAACCGATGAAAGTTACACATGGAATAAGTTTGCGGACAATGTCACAAGAATTTGTAAACAGTGTTTGACAGTCTTGTTTTGAGTGGTTTGCAGAGCTCAGAGACAAAAACATAGAATTGAAACTCTGATCCAGAAGCAAATGTTTTTTTTTTTTTTTTTTATTTCAAGCTAGACAGACAAGATCTCACTGCATGCCAGGCAAATGAGATGCAACCAGCCAAAAAGAGAAGCTTTCAAAGGGACAGAACACTAAGGCTGAAGGCCACAAATTCAGGGTTACCATGTTTACTGAAGGTCATATAAAGTACAAAGTAAAGAAGTACAATATATATATATATATATATATATATATATATACAATATATTCTTATCTCACTCAGATGTACATATATATATATATAATATATATATATATATATATATATGTACATCTGAGTGAGATATGACACGGTCACAGGGTCTTTCAGTTTTACCCTGGGCTGGAGCTTCTTTATGACCAGCAATTAGCAAAGGAATGTTAACAGGAGTGATAGAGAGTTACCTCCCATTATCTCAGAGCAGGGCATCCAGGACCAGGCATGACACTATTGATTTAAGGAGTTAAATTTAACTTCACTGTAAGAAGTTCCCTTTTTCAGGGCCTAAGTTTATAAATTTTTATTAATTTTAATTTAAGTTCCTCATTTTCCTCTTTTCTTATAGGTTATCACTGGAAAATTTAAAAAAGAAAAACTCTGGCGATGTTTGCAGTACAGGTTACTAAATTTGTATCTATGGTCCTCTTGTATCTTGTGATTGGGGCTTTCCTTTTGACTTAGCACCTCAATCAATGAAAAGTGTGTATTAAATTACGGTCAATTTCTTATGCTTTTAACTATTTATTTTCAATCTCATTAGGTTATATTCTCTTGTATTTAACTTTAATCCTTCTATTATTATTATTGTTAACTTTGAGAGCAACATGTTTTTGACTTTCAAAAACTTTTCTCTTTTCAATGACATAATGTTTTAATTTTTCAAGAGAGTTTTTACTTAATTATTTTAGTCTAAATATGTAAACCCACTTTCATGTACCTAAAGATAAGGACTCGCCATCTCCTTTCTTCTTTTGTTTTGGAATAGCTTACTTCTAACCTAATGGTATTGTATGTTTCTATATGATACATTTGGGATTGGAGCCTTACATATCTGTTTGTCTCATTCTAAGTTAAAGGTATATAAAGATGGATACAATCTGAATACACGGAATTCATTGCATTAGTACTTAGAAGAACTATTTTAAAATTGTTCCTTTTATCACAGCATTATTTAATTTCACAGAAGGAGATAAGGACATTCCATAGACAATTATATGTGTGCCATCTTGCTTTCATTGAACGTTGGGTGATGACCACACCCTATGAGTATGGCTTCAGGATTTCAGTTGTGACCCCTTATAAGGTAGAGGTTCTCACTCTCTCTGTTTGAGGTTAGAGCATCAGAAGGGCAGAATCAGCCTGTTCTAGAATAGAAAGAGCTCAACTTTTATTCATGTAAGTACACCTAATTATCATTTATCTTGGTTCTGGTAGACTCATTGAAACCCCACCTTCCTTTGGATCCCCAGTGTGTTCATTTCCACAATCAGTTTGCGTGGCTAGCCTTTCCTGGAATTCCACTGCACAGAGCCAATCTTGCCAGTCTCCTTCCCTTCAGAGTGTCAGATGGGACAGTAATTTCCGAGATCCTGCCCTCTCCTTAGTTAGTTTCATGCTGGTGTCTGTTAATTGCCTGTATATACTTGGGGAAATAGAGGTCAAGATATAATTTGTGAAATGTTTCAATATTCCATAAGAGAAGTGTTGAATAGATAATACTAAATAGATGCACCTCATCATCAGCATGAATAATTTCTTGCAAATTGCAACTTTGCAAATGTCTTCATGTGATTATATTGGGGCCTACAAATCCTATTTTGTTTTTTTTCTCTTAAAAGATCATTTTATATTCATTAAAACATGGAAGCAGAGGTTTAAAGTAAAAAAAAGAGAAATCTTATTAGTTACTGCTCTCATAAAGTAAGAAAATATAGTGTGTGTGTGTGTGTGTGTGTGTGTGTGTGTGTGTGTATGTATCCACATCAATGTTTATACTCTGGTTTTATCAGGCATGTTGATAGAGGCCTGTGATGCTAGGAATGAGGTAGTGGAGCCGTTAATTGTTATCAGGAATCAAAGGACATCCTGAATCTTATTACACAATGCTCAGTAATATCAAACAATAATTAATCAAATGAATAATGATCTTATTACTATTTTATTTAACTTTATGATATTGTGGTTATATATTTTGAAGTACGATCTCAGATACAACTGGGTGACCCAGAATTAAGTTTATACCTAAGTATATCCTTCACAGTTTCTGCCTCTTATTCTTACAGTTGGCATATATTTCTCAATACCCAATACAGCTATGGCAGTGCTGATGATTGAACCAATGACTTTTTGCATTCTAGTCCATTAGAAAATTAGCTGAGCTTCATTCTGTTAGTAACTATAATTAAGAGATTGTTCTGCAACACAGAGCTATAATTCTACAATATCAATTTCCTAATACAAAAAGAAAAATCATAGTTCATATTGACCATCGTAATTGTGGTATGTGTCCTACACTTGCTTTTACTAAGACCAAAGTTGGATTCATTTGAAACTCTAAATACACACTACAATACCTTTGTAAATTGTTTGAATGAATTGAAAATCAAATTGCAAACTTTTGAGAAAATTGCTTGCATATTCATATCATCACCCTTTACTTGACACATCATGTTTGACCTGTTTGTAAGAAGGAGGTGATTACATAGGAAGTTGCCTAACTCACTCTGGAAATGCTTTTTGTAAATGAATTTATCCCAACTCAACAGACAAATCTGTAAACCTAGCCTGCAGGAACTATCTACTCTACCTCGAGATAATTGTTGATGTATCAATTTTTCTCTTTGACTTGGAGATATCCTATTCACCCTTTCTACCAACAGAATCAAGGCTAACCTTCTGCTTCTGACTACGTAGTTCTGTCTGCATACAGAGTCAGAAAGACATTTTACACTAGGGGATACTAGGTGACAATGGATGATAAGTTCATAGCTGCAAAGAGAGGTAGAAAAAAGGATTCTTGATGATGTAGATGTCTGTTACACATGGTTCCAATGCCACTTTGACTAAAACAGACAGTTGATACATTAATTATTAATTTATTGACTGATTTGTTAGAGCTTCTTCTAGGCTAGCTTTGTTTCAATCATTAAGCCATTTCTATTAATCTATATGTTTCCAGAGGATTATAGCATGCCATTTTCTGGTATATTACTCCTTCAACAACATGGCATCTCTTCTCAGACTCTATGTCCCTTCTTCTACACAGCATTCTCCTGGTCTGGTAGCACTTCTATATTCCTACCAATGTTTAGTTCATCAACCACAATGAGAAACAAATATACAAAAGGACATAACACACCAAAATCCCCTTATCTTTCTAAATTTCTTTTTCATTTCTTTCCATTTTTATAAAATTGTATTTAAATTAGAAACAATCTTATTTTACATAATAATCCCATTCTTTCTCCCTTCCATAGTCACATGCCCCCCAAAACCGCTAATCCCATCCCCCAACCTCTCCACAGAGATGGTGAGACCTTTCGTGGTGCATTATCAAAATCTTGTCACATCCTTTGGGCAAGGTCTCAGCAATCTACAGAGTATCTTGAATGACACAGTAGGCCTCCATAGGGAAATGACTCCAAAAATACTTTTGTGTGCTAAAAATAAATACTGGTTACTCTGCCACAGGCCAATAGATTGCCCACATCTGTCAAGAGACCCTCACATTGAGAAGGACTAATTTGCTACTATGATTTATCACCGTTTCTCAGAATGGAGTCTGTGTGCTCCCATTTGTTCAGGTCAGCTGTTTCTGTGCGTTTCTCCAGCCTGGTAATGACCCATTTGCTCATCATTCCTTCCTTTCTGTAACTGTATTCCAGGAGGCCAGGTCATTGTTTAGCTTTGCCTGTATTCATCTACTTCCATCATCTACTGGATGAATGCTCTAGGACGGCTTATAAAGTAGTCATCAATCACATTATAGGGGAAGTGCATTTAAGGTAGCCTCTCCACTATTGCTTACATTGTTATATGGGATTATCCTTGTGGATCCCTTGACATTTGCTTAGTTCCATATTTCTCTTCAAATCAAAAATTTATGCCTCTATTAAGGTATCTCCTTTTATTCTCTCATCTATTGTTATACCTAATCAATCATCCTGATCCCTTATGTTCTCCTTTTCCCTTCTCTTCTCCCCTCCACTTTCTCCTCCCTACCTCCACCTTCTCCATATCCCGAAGTTTTCATGACATCTTTAGCCTTTCCCTCACTCTGAGGAACCATGTATGTATCTCTTAGGCTCCTACTTATTCGTAGCTTCTTTGGAGTTGTGAATTTTAGGCTAGTTTTCATTTTCTCTCTGTCTAATATCCATGCATTAGTGAGTATGTAACATGTTTGTCTTTCTGTGTATGTGTTACCTAATGCAGTATGGATTCTTTTATTTCCATACATCTGATTCTTTATTCTCCATTTGATTAATTGCATCACATTTTCTCTATCCATTCTTCAGGGACATCTTGGTTGTCTCCAGGATCTTGCTGTTATAATTCCTGCTGTTATGGACACAGCTTTACAGAGGTCCATGATGTATGATTTTACAACATTTGGGTATACGCCAAAGTGTGGAATCGCTAGATGTTGAAGTAGATTAATACTCAATTTGCAGAAAAACTTCCATACTGACAGCTAAAACGTTTGTGCGATTTTCACTCACAGCAGAAACAGAGAAGCATTTGCCTTTCTCTTCAAATCCCCAGCATAAACTCTCCATGATATATTTTCTAAAGCCATTCTGGCATGTGTAAGATGATATCTCAGGTTTGTTATGATTTACAATTCCATGATGACCTTGGATCTTTAGTGTCTTTTAGACATTTTAGATTCCTCTATTGACCAAATAAATCATCCAATGTATCAAAGACTTCAATATAAATCAAGACACACTGAAACTCTTAGCAGAGTTACTGGGAAGTAGCTTTGAATGAATTTGTGCAGCAGACAACTTCCTGATCATAACAGTAGCACAGATACTCAGATCGACAACTCAGTAATGGGGCCGCCTAAAATTGAGAAGGTTTTGTAAGGCAAAAGACATAGTCAACCATATAAGGAAGCCAGCTCACAGAATGTGAGAAGAAATTCACCAACCCCACATCTAGCCAAGGGCTAATTTCTAAAATATACAAAGAACGGAATAAACTAATTACAACACCAAATAATCCAATTAAAAAGTGTGGTACAGAACTAAATAGAAAAGACACAACAGTGTTTACTTCCTATGGAAGAGGAAATCTATTAATAAAAGACTTGTTGCAGGAACTTCATGGACTATATTTAGTGAGATTAGGTACCCTCATGTTGGTTAACAGTTCCAGTTGCTTGGAAATGCTCAAACCTTTTGTCATAGGCTCAGTTGGATTATCAACTCCATTGTATGGTGACAAAAAAGTTACACAATGGCACAAACATTAGGAAATTAAAATCCCTAAGTACAAAACTGCATCACAGTTGCTCCCTGTTTCTTACACCCATCATATGGCCAGAGAGATTACTGTCACAGTTGCCAGAAAACACTTGTGATCTGTGTGTCACAATCTATTACACCTTCAAATAGTAAACCAACCACAATCACTCATGACATCAGAATTTATCCTCCTGGACTTTGGCAAAAGTCAAAAGTGTCTCTCTGGCTTTAATTATTTTTACATCTGCTGCCCCACAGTAATCTACTATGGCTTCAGTCTAGTACACATGTAAGTAAATGTATCATTATGCCATTCCAGTTGATTTATGAACACTTAGATGTATCCCATATGTTGCAGTTCCCAAAATGGAGCAAATCTAAGTTTTTTTTTGTACTTTTTGGGAAAGTTTAAGGCTTCCAGGTGTTTCACTCTTACATTTTGGAAAATTAGTAGTTGTACTTTTTAATTTTTCCTAATATTTTTTATTTAAATTAGAAAGAATATTGTTTTATATGTCAATCTAAGGTACCTCTACTGCCCCTCCTCCCCTGCACCCTACTAATGCCCTACGTATCCCATATCATTTATACCCACCTGGGAGAGTGAGATCTTCCTTGTGGGTCTTTAGAGACTGTCATATCCTTAGGGATAGGGCTTAGGCTCTCACCCACAATCTAGCCTTACGGAGTATCCCTCTATGTGAAATGGGCTTCCAAATTCCATTCCTGTGCCTCTTCACTGTTACTTAGATGGTAACTTTGTGTCATCCTTGTAGATCTCCAGATATTTCCCTAGAACCTAATTTTTCTTTAAACCTATACTGGCTGCACATCTCATGGCATCACTTATTTTGCTCTCCTCTAGTCTTCCCCCCTATACAACCAGAAGCTTCTGTAAGGGAAAGGACACAGTCAGCAATACAAAATGGTACACCACAGGATGGGAAAAAATGTCCAGCGACCCCACAGCAGACAATTCTGATCTCCATAATTTACAAAGAACTCAAGAAGCTGCTTTCCAGAAGACCAAATAATCTAGTTTGAAAGTGACATATAGTGATAAATAGAGAATTCTCAATAGAGGAATCTAAAATGGCTTAAAGACACAAAATGTGCTCGACATCCTTAGCCATCAGGGAAAAGCAAATATAAAGAACTTTTTAGATTTTTATAAGGATGTCATATTGATAAATTTCATGATAATGGAAAGAATGGGGGATTTTTTTTCACTCAAAGAGATGGAGGAATATTATAATCACATACTAATCTAAATATTATACAAAACTATCTTTTCACAATAACAGTGTTTGTACTCCTTTCAAGAGTAGAGACCAGAATAACCCAGATATTTGGGATCCCAAGAAGGAGAGCTTCTAGAGAGGCCAGAAACATCACAGGACTCTCAATGTTACTCTGTGTAGCTGGGAAACAGAAAAGTTCCCTTGTACATTGACTCATAGTGAATCATGGCTAGTTATAATTGCTTTCCTGCTAAATCTGCCCACCAGTTGAACTGACAGCTGTGTTTTCTGCTTTCTCTTGTTAAATGTTTTTTGGAGTTGTTCACAACTGCCCTGGAATCTGTGCTTTTCACTGTGGTCCATTGTCTTTAAACCACCATAGGCTTTAATGATAGAAAACTCACATCAATGCATGTTGATGTCCAAGGATATAAAATAGATATTCCTTTGGGGAGAGTAAAATATGCAATGATTACCCTGTATTTCAGGTTCATATGGCTTCCTGGACCCATGATATCGTTTCAAAGAACTCCAGAATACTTGGACAGTTTCATATGAATTGGGAAAGAGGCAAACATAGGTAACAGTGAATGTCAGGTACAAAATTGACACTCATGATCACATGTATTCCATGGTTAAGCACCAAGAATTGATACTTTTCTTGAGATTTCTAATAGATTTGTTTGGGGAATATATTATATTTCACAAGGAGAACTTTCCAATCCATAAGTCATGAGCCTACAGAGGCAAATGGATTAATTTTGAGATTTTTGGGTGTGTTACCTGAAATAATAGTGCACACTCTTTGGCAGAAGACATTGTATATTCTTTCTATAGAAACCAGTTTATGAAACTATTGTTGTTAACAATGTCCTTGAATCATGTGGACAAGCTTGGAAGTCTCAACAGGAGATTTTTGCATGTCAAATATCTGAAAAGATTATTTATCTCTACATTTTGAGACAACAGTCTTACCTGTTCTCACTAAAAATAGATATCTCTCCAGAGAATGGTAGTTTTATCTTTTCTGATCATTGGACTATAAGCTGTGTTTATCTCAGATTCTTTTTAATTTGTGTCAGTATATGGCTTGTACAAGTGATTCCATTGTTTCTTCTTTGAACATGAATAGCTCTAATACTGGATATTGCATCCTAGATTATAATATGTACGCATGATTTTGGGATGTTTTCTGAATTTTTTGAAGTGTAGATGGATTTCTCCCTCCTTGCCATTTGCTTGAATTTATTTATTGAAACAGTATCTTAAAGTATTTGCTGTCCATGTGCTACATAATATTCTGCTTGTGATCAGAGAGTATATGAAAGAATAGGCTCCATAATATGGAAAATGATGGATGCCAGACTTTGAAAATTTTGACTTGACAAATCTTGTAGGCATTTTATGCATGACAGAGACATTCCATCAAAGTGTAAATGATTTCCAATACTTCATGTTACATGTTTCCTAGCTAGATAAGCCACAAATTCAGTGGAAAGTTTCACAGGAAACTCTTCCTATTTCATGGGTTTCAGCAATCTTTCATTGCAACATGGATATCTCTCCTACTAATGTTCTCACTGTGATAATACACTGCTTTATCCTTCTTAATTCTACATATCCACTAGAACAAATAGTTGCTTATATGCAAACAGATCTGAAAAGTTCATACTCTTTTCTAATCAAAATGTGTGTACAACTCATTTGAAGTAATATATTTGACAGGAAGTGGTTTGTGAGCAAGATCTTCAGGTTTTTTAAAAGGGTATTTCTGAATAGAAAAATAAAAGAAAGGCTGGGGAAAGAAGGAAAGAAAGGAGAATTAACTAAAAATAAAATGAAATGAAAATATAAAAAAAATAAAATGTATAAGGGCATTGAAAAATATTAAAAGATAAAGGATATAAAATGATAGTGAAAAGACAGGTAGGAAAGAAGAAGCTAAAAATGATAAAATAAATGAAACTAGAACCAAAAACTGAGAAGGTAATTATTATGATTTCAGTAGTGTACATTCTAATTAATATATTTTAGATTATTTAGCAATAACTAATGGTAAAGGGGACATGAATATGCTAAAGAAAAAAACATAAGTGATAGTCTTCAAACATACAATGAAATTTTAGTATTTTATAATTTAATCTAAAAAACGTGTATATAATACAACAAATTGTCTTATTCCACTAAGAAGACAATTTCTCTCATGCTCATCAAGACCAGTTTTCTTCTAGAAAATTCTGTAGGGTTGAATCATCCTGGGTTTACCTTTAAGCACTTTGCCACAGATAGTGTTGTATATTTTATCTTTTTTTGAGTTTTCACAATTTTAAAGTTATATGAAACTGGAAAAGACACAGCATAAATAGGATGTTTGTGAGTCTCCATATCAAGCGGAAATGACAATCACATCATAATCTCAACAATGAAATAACACAGCAAACTCTAAGAAGATCAAAATTATCTCTTCAAATTTAATGGTAGTGAAAGAGTAGCCAGGATATGTTGTATCCCCTGGACATGGGTCATCCTTTGATATAGAGAGCCAATGAATAGGTTGGAAACCTGAAGGGAACTCCATAAAATTTGAATCTCTCTTTAGAGTTCTGGTTTCTCTGTTTTCCACCAAGCATGAGGAAACTACTGGAAAGTTCCCAACCTACCCAGACACTATATGTACACTTCAGGAATAATACATTTTGTTTCTTGCTCAAGTGTGAGATTGTGACTTTTAGTATTTAGCATTCAAGGATTCTAGTTCCCTGTACACCTTGGGAATTTACAGAGTCCATCAGGGCCTCTAAATTTAAATATCCTTTAATTCAATAGAAGAAAGAATCTTGAACATGTCTACAGAAAATAGACTCTAATATAGACTTGTATAGTCTTTCAAATAGGTTAAGTGGGACAGATAAATCATTAGAGAAAAGAACCTTCCACATGAATCTTAATCCAGTTTAAGATATAGCTTGAAGCTGGGAGTTGGCAGCACATGCCATTATTCCCAGCATTTGAGAGGGAGAGGCAGTTGGATCTCTTTAAGTTTGAGACCACTCTGGTCTACAAGAGCTAGTTCCGGGACAGTCTCCAAAGCCACAGAGAAACTCTGTCTCAAAAAATAAAATGAAATACATTAACATGTAAAAATAAGAAATACCTTGAATCTCCTGAGGAAATTCAGAGCAAGGGAGGTGGGGAGAGGGAGCTAGGAGAATGAGAAGGGGAGAAGATGAGGGGTGAAGAGGAAATGAGGGAAAAAGAAAGGTGGAGTCTGAGGAAGATTAGAAGAAAACATGAAAGGAGATACCGTAATAGAGGGAGACAATTAATTATTACAGAGAAATCAGGCACTAGTGAAAGGTCTGGAGATATACGAGGTGACTCCAACTAACAATCTAAGCAACAGAGGAGACACTACCTTAATGAGATTGATGACTGTCTTATATGCTATTATATAGCCTTCATCCAGCAGCTGGTGGAAGTAGAAGCAGGCTCCCACAACTAATCACTGAACTGAACTGGAATCCAGTTGCAGAGAAGAATGAGTGATGGGCAAAGGGGTCCAGACCAACTGGTGAAACCCACAGAAACAGCTGACCTGAATATTTGGGAGCTCTTGGACCCTAGAATGATATCTGGGATACCAGTATGGGACTGATCCAGACCCCAGGAACATGGGTTTCATTGAGGAAACCTCGGAAATCTACAGGACCTCCTGTAGCAGTTCAGTATTTATCCCTAGCATATGTGTGGAACTTGGGAGCTCAACCCAAATAGAGTGATACTCTCTGAGCCAAGACATACAGGGTTGGGCCTAGGCCCTATCCCACGGTATATGATACATGTTTATGACCCCCTGTGGTAGGTCTCACCCTCTCTGGTGAGCAGAAAGATATGTGATAGGTAAGGTGTTAGTTGGGGGTAGTAGGGCAGGAAAGGATGGAGTGAGAACTGGGATTGACATGTAAAACAATCTTGTTTCTAATTTAAATAAAAAATAATTCAGAAAAAAGAAATAGCTTGAAATCTTACACAATGGATGTAACAATGGAAAACTCAACTCTTGATGGACATTTCCAAGTCTTATTTTATTACTCCAAGTTTACTTCTTAAGAAAGAACATATCATGTGAAGGGATGTACTCTTGGCCTGGACATATGGGGGAGGGCCTAAGCCCAACCCAGGGCCTAGGACTTTGAGGAGCCCCGTTGAGGGCGCTACCCTGACTGGGGAGTAGAGGGTGGATTGGTGGTGAGTCATGGGATTGGTTGAGGAGAAGGGTTTGAGGAGGGTTGGGGGGAAGGGGTATGAGATGGGATTGACATGTGAAGCAAGCTTGTTCCTAATTTGAAATAATAAAAATTAATTACAAAAAAAGAAAAAAGAAAGGATATCAGCTGGGCATTGTTGGCACACACCTTTATTCCCACCTATCATTCAGACTGTATTCAGTGACATTATATGCCATTGATTAATTGTTCTAGATACAAGTCTATATTGTTCATGGCCTTGTCCATGGCCTGATTGGAGTTACCTACCACCTTGGGAATATTAAAGGCTGTATAGAACACATGTATAAGATAGTAAATTACCCTATGAAACAAGTGGTTCTCTGGTTTTCTGTAATTTTTTTCTGTAATTTTTCTTCCATTGTTATGGAGAGAAAGAGTCCCACTGGCATTCCCATGCAAAAATAATGTTATTAAGTTATGACACCATATCCAGAAATTAAGACAATCCCACTCAATCATCACCTCACATTACATATTCCTTTGCATTCTGCTTTGAAATAATTATATCTTTAAACTAAGCATTTGTTGTTTCCTCTATCTCAAAGGTTCCTTATACAGTTTCAGGAAACCACACATGTATGGGAAGTCATATAACAAAAGGATGATCAATTATACCACAAGGACAGTTGCTCAACTATGTTCATAGCAACATTATTCATAGTAGCCAGATCTTCGAAACCAACTTCATGCCCTTCAACTGCTGAATGGATGAAGAAAATATGTTACATTTACAAAGTGGAATACCAAGCATCATTAAGAAAGAAATGGCATCCCAAAACTTGAAGGCAAATGCAAAGAACTAGAAAAATCCATCATGAGTGAAGTATCCAAGAAACAAAAAATAATATGTACCCACCAGTAATTGAATATCAGATGTAAAGCAAAAAATAACTAGCATACAAACCAAAACTGTGTACAAGCTACAAGCAGAAACAGATGGAAGGAGATGGAGAAACCCACCACAAACAATTTTTCTAAGCTCCGGGAGTTAATTCAAATGAGAAAGGAGAAATATTATGACCAATGGAGTCAAGAGCATGATGAGGAGACACAGAGAATCAGCTGGCCCAAGCAAGTGAGAGATCATTGGCACTGGTCTGAAAAGGAGGGAATCAACGTAGGACTGAACTCCACTCCCATAATACAGGTAACAATGGTGATTGTCAGACAATATATAGTGACTGTGTGTGGGCACAAGTTCTAACTTTAATGCACAAACTGACTTGATGGAACACATTCTATATCGATAGATACATTGGTCATTTTAGACACAGTGCTACAGTGGCTAGAGAGTTTCCTTGTTTCTGCCTCAACTAGATAATTGGTCAAACTTAGGGTATTTCCTAGGGGACGACTCACCAGCTCCAAAGAACATACTAGAGTATAGTGGGAATCGGGGTTTCAGGAGGAGAGGAGGGATGGTATTAGAATAAAAAATGAATAGATATAAAAGAAAAAATAACAATCACAGGTGATTAATATCTCTTAATATCAGTAGACATCTTATACTTAAAAAATACAAAGGTTAATATGTTATACATCATTGAAAATAGTATCACTCCTTATGCTACAAACATGAGACACAGCTCTACATTAAAGAGAGTAACTACCTCATACTAAAAGACTGGAATAAATTATCCAGTCAAATGGACATAAGAAACGTTATGGTTCCCCAGTTGTAATAATTGGGTACGAAATCTCCCACTTTGTCATGTCAACTATTTCTGTGCGTTTATCCAGCCTGGTATTGACCCATTTGCTCATCATTCTTCCCTTTCTGTAACTGGATTCCAGGAGTTCAGGTCATTGTTTAGCTTTGCCGGTATTCATCTGCTTCCATCAGCTACTGGATGAAGGCTCTAGGATGGCTTATAAGGTAGTCATCAATCACATTATAGGGGAGGTGCATTTAAGGTATCCTATCCACTATTGCTTAGATAGTTATCTGGGATTATCTTTGTGGATATCTGGACATTTGCCTAGTACCATATGTTTTTTAAACCTATAATTTATACCTCTATTGAGGTATCTCTTTTCTTGCTCTCATCTATTCTTCACCCTAATCAATCTTCCTGATCCCTCATGTTCTCCTATTCCCTCTTCTACTCCACTCCTCTTTCTCCTACCTACTTTTCCTTCACCACGCTCCAAAATTATTCAGGAGATCTTGTGCCTTTCCACTACTCTGAGGAACCATGTATGTCTCTCTTATGGTCATACATGTTCTTAGCTTCTCTGGAGCTGTGGATGGTAGGCTAGTTATAAGTCTAATATCCATATGTTATTGAATAAATAACATGTTTTCTTTCCTTGTAGGAGTAAACTCACTCAGGCTGGTTTCTTCTAGTTCCACCTAATTATTTCATTGTTTCTTTTTCTACTGAGTAGTAGTTAATTGATTCATTGTAACAAATTTTCTTTGTTCATTCTTCAGTTGAGGGATAACTTGTTTTTTCCCCCGGTCCTTAATATTACAAATACTGCCCTTAAGACCAACTTGCCAGGTGTTGGAGATGCATGCCTTTAATCCTAGCACGTGGGAGGCAGAGGCAGGAGGATCTCTGTGAGTTGGAGACCTGCATTGTCTCCAGAGCGAGTGCCTGGATAGGCTCCAAAGCTACACAGAGAAAACTTGTCTCAATATAACAAAACAAAAACCAAAAAGGAACATAGCTGAATAGATGTCCATTTTGTATGAATGCACATCATTTGGGTATGTGCCAAAAATGGAATTGTTAGATGGTGAAGAAGACTGATCCCGATTGTCAGTAAAACTTCCATACTGACTGCCAGAATGGTTGTAAAAGTTTTCACTCCGAATAGCAAGAGAGAAACATTCCCATATCTCCACATTGTCTCCCACATATATTGTCCATGTTGGTGTTTCTGTAGCCATTCTGGCAGGTGTAAGATGATATCTCCGAATTGTTATGATTTGCATTTCCCTGATGGCTAATTATGTTGAGTAATTTCTTAGTTGTCTTTTAGTCATTTTAGATTCCTCTATTGACAAAACTAATGTCCCAAACGATCAAAGACTTCAATCTAAATCCAGCCACAGTGAAATACTTAGCAGAGTAGTTGGGAGGTAGCATTGAATGAATTTATACAGCAGACCACATCCTGAACGTAATACTCGCATAGACACTCAGATTGACATTCAGCAATGCAGTTCCTGAAACTGAGAATACTCTGTAAAGCAAAGCACATAGTCAACAAGACAAGACAGCAGCGCACAGAATGGGAAAAAAAATCTTCATCAACCCCAGATCTAGCCAAGGACTGACCTCTAAAATAAACAAATAACTGAAGAAACTAGTCACACAAACACCAAATGATCCAATTAAAAAAGTGTGTTACAGAACTAAATAGACAATACACAAAAAGGGTTTTACTTCATATGGAAGAAAAACTCTACTAATAAAAGACTTGGAACAGGTTCTTCACAGACTGTTTAGTGAGATTACCTACCATCATGTGGGTTGACAGTTCCAGTTGCTTGTAAATGACAAAACCATTTGTCATAGGCTCATTTGGAAAATTAAGTCCATTGTATGGTTACATTTAAAGTTGTAAAATGACAATCCTTTAGGATATTAAAATCCCCAAGGACAAATATACATCTCAGTTACTCCCTGTTCCTTGGACCCTTCGATGGGTGGAGAGATTTCTGTCCCAGTTGCTAGGAAATACTTATGATCTGTCTGTCAACCTCTATTAAATCTTCAATTCTAAACCAACCACATCCACTCATTATCTCACAATATAACTATAGGTTTAATGTGAAATCAGTCACTAAGGAAATGTCCAGAAATCTACAAGGATTACACCAACTAATAATCTAAACAACAGTGGAGTGGCTAACTTAAATGCCCCCCTGGATATTGAGATTGATAACTAACTTGTATGCCTTCCTAGCTCCTGATAGAATTAGAAGCAGATAGGAACAGCTAAACACTGAACTCAGCTGGAATCCAGTTGCACAGGAGGGGGACTGATGAGCAAAGTGAGCAAGAAGAGGCTGCGGAAAGCCACAGAAACAGCTGTCCTAAACAAGTGGGAGGTCTTGGCCCCCAGACTGATCACTGGGAAATTAGCATGAAACTGATCCAGACATGAATGTTGGTGTCAGTGATGAGGCCTTCCTATCCACTATGTTGTTTGTACACACTTTTTTCACCCTCTGGGAGAGTGCTTATAATTGATGTGGTCTATTACATCTGCTATGTATAGAATGCCAGGATATGTCTTGTATCATTTGAAGCTTGTTTTACTTTTTATGGAACAAACAAGGATTGTAAGCACTCTGACCATATCATGACACTTTTGAAGCCAATAACTATCATAAAGTACAAGTTGGCCCTATGATAATGAGTATTCCACTTGTGATAACACACCTTAATCCCAGGAAGAGTGACTTGATATTAATGATTATTTCTTCAAATCTTTCTAAACATGGACCATGACAGTTCTCACAGGGTATTTGACTAAGTTGGAATAAAATGACATAAAATTAAAAGTGAGTCTTATATTTCAGGATTAATGTGAAAAATTGAGTGCAATAATCCAAGTAAATGTGTGCAAATGATATTCTACCTAATTTCTTTTCTTTATATATAATTTTTATCCTTACATAGAAGTTTGTGTTCTTGCTAATTTTCACTATGAGGAAACAAACAGTGTTTGTCTACATTATGCAACAACTAGGAAAACTAGAGTGTTAATCTGCATCTGAATACTAATAGAGACCCCCCACTTGTATTATCAAAGGCCTCTTGTTCTCCTCATGAAGCAAATGGCAGGAGTACCATGTGCTTGGAAAAGAGAGGAGTAAGGGAGGGAGGATAAGAGAGTTGTGAAAAACTTCTTCCATACATTAGCTACACAAAAATCATTACCAAAATACCTAAATGTTATAAGTAAGTAGAAGGATGAGAAGGTAGGAATACAGATAATTTCAGGCATAGATAAAAAAATATTTAAAAATCCAAGCAGGCATGCACACACAAAAAAGATCTAAACAGATTTTGAGAAGAATAAATTATAATTTCTAAAGCTTTATTATAATCTGTTTAGTAAATTTACTGTACATCAAATTCAAGAATATCTGATGCCCTCTTGTGAATTCAGCAGACACTTAATTCCAGTGCACACACCTATTCAGAGAAACACACATATAAATTAAATTTAATACTGTGAAATAGAAAAGTAATAAGAAATACAAATTGAAAAATGCAATGTTATATTTTATGTCCACTGTAAATTTCATTGTCATTGGATTTACCTAGGACACACATTGATATGCCTGTTTATGAATATATTTTCAGGAAAGGTGTATAGAGAATATTTATGGTCAACTGGGATGTCACCATTCCAGGGATCAAAAAGTGAATAAACCTGCAGAAAGAAGGGGCTTTGGGGGATATTTTAGTTGGTAAAAGTGTTTTCTACCAAAGAAGCTAATAAACAAGGAGGACCCTATAAGAGATATACATGGTCCCCTGGAGAAAGGGAGAGGTTCATGATCTTCTGTGCAAATTGTGAACATGGGAAGAGAGGGGAGGGAGCTAGGAGAATGAGAATGAGAGAGGAAGAGGGATGCTGAGGACATGAGGGAGCAGAAAATATGAGTCAGGTGAAGAATACGCTATAAAAAGAATGGAGATGTTATAATAGAGGTAATCATTATTGGTTTACAGAGAAATCAGGCACTAGGGAAATGTCTGGAGATATGCAAACATGACACCATCTAACTATCTCAGCAATGGTCAAGAGGCTATCTTAAATGCCCTCTCCTGATTATGAGATTGTTGACTGACTTATATGCCTTCATGTAGCAGCTGGTGGAAGTAGAAGCAGACACCCATAACTAGTCACCGATCTGAACTAGAACCCAGATGCAGAGAAGGACCAGAGAAAAGCAGAGAAGTCCAGACCACACCTGATGAAACATACAGAAACAGCTGACCTGAACATCTGGGAACTCTTGCTCCCCAGTCTGATAGCTGGAATACCAGCATGGGATTGATCCAGACCCAAGGAACATGAGTCTCTTTGAGGAAACCTCAGAAATCTCTGGGACCTCCTGAAGAAGCCCTGTATTTATCCCTAGCAGAGGTGTGGACTTTGGGAGCCCAGTCCATATAGAGGAATACTCCCTGAGCCAAGACACACAGGGGTGGGCCTAGGCCCTACCCCAAAGGAAATGAAAGACTCTGATGAAACCCTATGTAAGGCCTCACCATCCAGGGGAAGCAGAAAAGATATGTGACAGATAAGATTTTAGTTGTGGGGATTAGGGGAGGATGGGTGGGTGAAGGGAACTGGGAATGTCATGTAAAACGATCCTGTTTCTAATTCAAATAAAAAAGTTGGAAAAAATAAAAAATAAAATTAATTCTAATTGGTACTATAAAAAAGTCAAAATTTTGGTGTGTGTCTCTCTTTCTGTGTGTGTGTGTGTGTGTGTGTGTGTGTGTGTGTGTGTAATAATGGAGACCATACAAAATAGAAGTAAAATTAAGCAAACATATTATATAGCAATAAGAGAAAAAGACAGCATTGAGAACATACACTTCATAGAATTTACTGGACATAGGTTTGATCTTATTTTTTAACACTTAAAAATTTCACTCAATCAGCAAATACAACTGTCTTTCTCATGGAAAACATCACATAGAGAACTTTATTTCCACAGAATCATCCAAATTTTGCAAGTAAAGATAATTTTGCCAGTTATAAATAACCGGGATTCTTTTCAATATTACATTGCTAACATACAAAGATTACTTTTTAAAATTAAAAACCCAGAAGATAGAATTTTTGTGAAACTTTTCTATTCATTGAGTAAATGAGAAATTTTTTTAAAAAATCAATATTTGTTCTGTTTCTCAGACAAAGAAGATTATAACTGTAATCATTTCATAAATTGATCATGGTTTATTTAAAAGCATAAGATATACCTACCATGGCCGTAGTGTGGAATACTAATAATTATATATGATCCTCTCAAAATGTAACAATTTTGGCAAATAGATAGATTTGGGGCATTTTTAATGATGTTTGCAACACTTGTTAATTGTAGGTTTAAATGTTGTGTCTTATTTTGGAACAACAAGTACTTGTTGCGATACTTTGTAAAGATTGAAAAACTGTTTTTCATAATAATGCCATTTATGAAATTACACATTTTATTGAAGGTAATATTTGATAATACAGCATATAATTTGTTTTTTTTTTTTGATACTGCATCTCCCTCTTATGGCAATGACTCCCTGGACCATCACATCCTCCCACTGACACCTACAGTGGACAGAGAATAGTTTATGAAGCCATTTGCCACAAATCTCAACTTCAGAGACCCATCCCTCTCTTTCTTTCTCATTCTTTCTTTCTTTCCTTGTTTCCCCCTTCTCCTACTTCTCTTCCCCCTTCATCTTCTCCTTTTCTTATCTCCTTTTCATTTTTTGTTTTCCAAGAAATGGTCAATATACAGCCTAAGCTTTGAGGCCCTTTATCACCAATGACCATGCTGCTCAGCAGACAACCAAGTCTTATTTCTGATTCAAATCTCAAATCCATGCTTTTTTGAGAAAGTTACTTAGTAAAATTTCACTAAAAACATACTTTCCACCATCTCACTATGCCACCATGCTCAGTTTCTTCCCCTTATCCAAATCATGCCTTCACTTTAAATAAGGCCCTGTAAATAGAGTGCAAGGTTCAATTTTCCCATAATTGGTATCCTTTGTTCTCCAGTAATGAGTCCTTGGTTGAAATTATTGGGGCCTCATTCTGCAAATTTAGTTATCACATGCATTTGTTACAATTTATCTCAGAGATAATCCAAGTTTGATTCAAAGACTCCCTCATCAGACTCTCTTGGTTTACCCATCTCCCAGAGCTGGGTTTTTATTCCACTGCCAATACAATGTGCATCAAATCTTTATGTATTATTTGCATTGCTATTAGTATCATTATCATTATTTTGTTATCATTATTTTCATTATATTACTTTACTTTTGTGAGTAGACGTGGCATTCCTGAAACATATTACATAGACCCGATAGGCCTCGAACACCCCTTAATTCCTATGCCTTCACATGTAAAATACTGAGATTAATGATGTGTGAACCTATGGACAGGACTTTTTTAAATTATTTATATGTATTTTCTGTGTGTATATTTTGCCAGAACATACATATGTTCACCACATGACTGCCCAGTGCCTGTTACCCAGTGCCCAGTGCCCAGAAAGGCAGAAGAGTACATCCGATACTCTGGTAAGGAAGCTATAAACAGTTATGAACCATCATGTGTAGATGAGGAAACACAGTCTTCTTAATCATCTTACTTATTTCTACTAAGGGCAACATCTGCTCTCTGTGTTGTTCAGGAACAATATTCAGTCATGCCATGTGTCTCCACTAAACAGTGTGTAATTATACTCTAGTGAAACTATATTGTTCTCTAACTCAGCAACAGTTTCCCATTTTTTATCCCTTTTGAGGCAAGGTTTCTCTATATTTTCATGGTTATTTTTCATTCTTCTAATGTCCATTTCACTGCAATCTATTTACCATTCTGTGCCTAAAATCTGTGCAATAAACATGATCCCATTATTTAAAGGAATATCTCTGGAAAGATACTAGGCCATGAATAAACTTGACTTCCCTAGAGTTCCCCCTCCCCCACAGGATAATGGCTTTAGGCATGGATACACACCAAAAAATCTGTTGACCCTGTGCCAGGTTTATTTTTATTTTTATAACTAGGCAATTTCTCTCCTCAGTGCATTTGGGCTTGATCTTATAATTCTCATACCCTGCTAACTCCACAATTCAAAATAAGGATTATAACATAATATACACCTTAGAGAACTATGTTCTGTTTGTTTGTATGTTGTTTGTTTTGAGGAGTAATTTTTGGTGTTTATCATTTTTTTCCTTTATTTCCTTGCATTCCCTTAGTTAAAGTTTCTCTGAAGAGGTCACAGATGATTCTTCGAATACTCCCTTTTATTTCAGTTGTCCAATATTGGTAAAATCCTCTACCTACATAGAGCAGAAAACTGTATTTGGTGCAAATCTTTAAATTTTCCAAGGTTCATGTTTTCCGAACAATCCTTGAGTTGATGCATAGATTAAAGTTATGCTTTAGTAGAATAGAATAAAATATATATGTAAATTAATGAACTTAATTAATGAAATTCTAAAGATTTTCAACATTGAGTTTTGTGATAGTATAGAACTATACTTTGAGGAGTACTTTAAAGGAAAGTAAATAAGGAGAAAAAACTGAAAGATTGAGGAAATATTGAAATATGGACTAAAATTACAAAGAAATATAAAGAACTCCAAGAAGAGAACATCTTGTTTTCCAATTTACAAATCAACTTCCAGTCTTAATCATCTGTCTATCTGACATACTTAAATCTCTCATGTAAAACAAATAATTTCTTCAAAAGGCCCACAGTTTAACAGACTCAATTTTTGTATGTAAATATCTCCTTCACAAAATTAATATTATATTTATATCCCCCCTGTTCTCCTCAAGAAGTCAAAAACTTTCTCCAGGAGTGTGTTACCAGCACACTTCAACAACAATAAATTTCATTGTTCTGGTTTCAGAGGGAGGGCTATGTACATGCCCATATTCCTATGACAGAACACTGTTTCCATAATCAATCTCATAAGAAAATTTACAAGCCAATCAAGTCAATATCTTATGATTTTTTCTCTAGTTGTGACCATAAGAAATAATGCCAGAAGTAGGAAATGTGGACAATGAAAACTGAAGAGGTGAACTTTTTAAACAAATCTGGTAGATACAATTTGAGTGTGTATCAATGCCTACGTGTAATTATAAAAATTTTATATCATAATTTCTAACACACAAGCTACCTAATCTAAATTTATATAACATATTATTATTTGACTACTATTAAACATATACATATTTATTTGAGTGAAGTTTTATAGCTTATACACCTATGTGTATTTCTTTTGTTACCTGTATAATAAAAATGAGATGAAATATAATAACATAAAAACTAATATATCATAGCTGAATGAAGATAACAAATGGAACATAGCCTAAAAGATGTCATGAGAAAAAAAGATTACCCTGGTTCTGGTTCTTGGTGTTTGTTGTGTTGTTCATCCTGCCAGGTTTCCCTCGTCCTCAGTTGATTGTAATCTCTCCAAAATCTTTTGGGGTATCTTTCCCTTTGTAGTAATCAGATGTAAGTTGGATATATATATATATATATATATATATATATATATATATATATCAGAGTCACAACCTCACTTCTGGTTAACCTGGCAATTCCTAAGTGATGATAACATTCACAAAGTTTAGAAATCTGGAAAAACATTATTCCAAATATGATTGGTATATCATCCCCATGATGGGTGGCTTCAAAGGGAATACAATAGCTGGAAGGCTTTTTAAATATTGATAGTGAGATTACTCCAAGGTATTGTGACCACATTTTAACAAACCTGCCAAAAATTAAAATAATTCTAATATTTGAAGACAAACCTTTGGTAGTTAATATGCAATCACCAAGAAAATTTGACACAGAAATCTTTTTCTATTTCACTGGTTTAAAGACCATTCTTGCCAGAATGGTAGGCTCAGTGTTTTCTAATATACACCATGAAGAAAAATGCCTTCTGCTTTTTAATGCTTCTCAACTACTGGCAAAAAATGATGCCTAATAATCACCCAATGAGATAGGGATTTCAAGATCACATGTTAATAATTGGGATATTTTTGGCCTACAGACAAAAAGGTTTGACATGTAGTTGGTTCAGGAGAACCACATTTAATATTTAAGATAAAAAATGAAAGAAATTAGGTAATTTTTGATCAAATAAAAAGGAAAGGAAGGCACAAAAATAAAGATATATAAACAAGTAAAATTAGAAATGAAAATATGTAGGTGGTAATAAAACAGTAATGCAAAGAATGTTTAGGAATGCATAAATGTAAATACAAGGAAGCAAGGATGGAAAAACAAAAGGCAACAAGCACAAAAAACAAAAATCTAATATTACTTTAATTAGGTCTTCATATTCACACACAACCACACCACCTCCCATATATATATATATATATATATATAATATATATATAATTTAATTATGTTTTAATATTCATATGAGTATATATATATATATAGTATATATATATAGCTTTGTAAAATGATTGCTGATAAAATAAATAATGAAATTACAAGTAATATACATGGTTATGTTATCATATTTGGTCTTGGGGAATATTATTGGCAAATTAATTTTGGAATCATCATGGACTTTTTAATAATGATCTAAGAAACAGTGGAGAGGGTATTTCAAAGCCCTCCCCTGATAATTAGATTGATGACTAACTTATATGCCAACCTAGAGCCTTTATCCAGCAACTGATGGAAGTAGAAGCAGACACACACAACTAAAAACTGAATTGAACTGGAAACCAGTTACAAAGAAGGTGGAGTGATGAGAAAAGTGCTCAAGACATGGCTGGTGAAACCTATAGAAAAAGTTGACCTGAACAATGGAAAGCTCTTGGCCCTAAGACTGAACACTTGGAAACCAGCATAGAACTGATCCAGACCCCATGAATGTGGGTTTCACTGAGGAGGCCTAGGCAATCTTTGGGGCCTCTTGTAGTATATCAGTACTTATCCCTAGCATAGGAATGGAATGCATTTTTGGGAGCCCATTCCACATAGTGTGATACTCCCTCAGCGTAGACTACCATGGAGAGCCTAGGCCCTATCTCAAAGGATGTGACAGATTCTGAAGACCACCAGACGGAAGACCTCACTCTCTTTCTGGGGAGCAGAAATTGTATGGGATAGGTAGGGAGTTAGTGGGGGGCAGGGGAGGAAGGGAGGGAGAAGGAACGGGGATTGACATGTAAAAAAAATCTTGTTTCTAATTTAAATTAAATAATGGAGGAAAATGCTAAAAAGTACTACAGTCAAGGTGACAAAATGTATGAGTGAAATGCAAGGAAGTCTTAACCCTTCACAAAATGTAAAAGAAACTTAGAGTCGTTTCCATTTTGGGAACTTCAGCATATGGTATATAACTAAGAGATCATCAATCAACTGGAATGTTACAATGATGCATTTACTTACACGTGTACTGGACTGAAGCCATAGTAGGTTAAAGTGAGGCAGCAGAATAAAAATAGTGAAATCCAGAGAGTGACCAGGATGGTCTCAAACTCACAGAAATCAATCTGCCTGTACCTTCTGAGTGCTGCGAATAAAGATGTATGCTACCAAAACCTGGCTTCAAGCTATCACTTATACTGGATTAAGATTCATGTGGAAAGTGCTTTCCTCTAATGATCTGTCCTACTTAATCTATTAAAGGAATATACAAGTCTATAGTAGAGTTTAATTTCTACATACATGTATGGTCAAGGTTCTTTCTTTTATTAGAATTCAAGGATATTTAAAGTTTGGGACTCTGATTGACTGTGTACTTTCCCAAGGCATACAGGGTTTTAGAATTCTTGGATTTGAAACTTTAGAGGTCACAGTCTCACACTTGCAATGTTTGCCATGATTAGCAAGAAATAAATTTTTTACTCCAGGAGTCTACATATAGTGTCTGGGTCAGTTTAGACATTAACTGGAATTTCTTACTTCATCCCTGTTGGAAAACAGAGAATCCAGAAATCTAAAAAAAGATTCAAATTTAACGAGCTACCCTTAGTTCCCCTACCTATTCATTGGCTCTTTATATCAGACCATACCACATATCCAGGAGTACCACATACCCTGACTATTCTTTCACTTCTCCTAAAGTTGAGGGGATAATCTTTGTCACTTAATGTTTTCAGTTTTTTTTTCTTCACTGTTTAGATTATATGATTGTTATTTCCCATTGATTTGGTTGCTTCCAAACATCCCATTATGTTTTGTCTTTTCCAGTTTCATATAGTTTTGAAAATTTGAAAACTCAAACAAAAGCTAAAAATATCCAACACTATCTGCAGCAATGTACATGCAGGTACACCCAGGAAGCTTCAATCCTACAGAAATTTCTAGAAGAAAATTGGTCTTACTGAGCATGTGAGAAAAGATCTTCTTAGTGGAATAAGTAAATTTGTTATATGTCATACCTTTCATTGATTAAATTATTAAATTATTCCTATCTTATTGTCTTTAGTTTCTTCTCCCTTCTTCCTTTTTCTTCAATCCTGTTTTTATTTTTGTACTGTGAATTGCCATGTAACATTTTTAAGATTTTGTTCTCAGACCACTTCATGTCCATGTATATTGATTCGAATGAATCTTACAATCAGTTTGAAAAGAAAACACTGTAAACCTTGCCGCTTTGTTTGCACATCGGCAACTATTTTTTTTTCTAGTGGAAATGTATTATTAACAAGCAAAAGAAATTGTATTTTCTTAATGAGAACATTAGCACGACAGAATGAATGATTGTTTAAACAGGTGAAATATGTGGAGTTTCATTTCTCAAATTTTCATTTTATTTTTGTCTTATCTGGCTCACAAACTTATGATGTAACTGAATCATTTAAAATTTGATGTATTTTCTCTCAGACCTGTATAAAATCCTGCAAGATTTCTTAGGTCAAAATTTAGAAAGTCTGTCATCCATGAATTTCTGTATTACAGAGCCTGTGCTTTTCAGATAATCTTTTATCACAGTTAGTATAATGGGCAGCTAATTATTTAAGATAGTGTTTGAAGCATGCACAAAACTTAAGTCCAAATGTATCAAAGAACTCAAAATAAATCCAGCCACACTGAACCTTCTAGAAGAGAAATTGGGATATACCTTTGAACAAATTGGTACAGGAACTGTTACCTTAACTGAATAGCAGTATCACCGACATTGAGATATACAATTAATAAATGGGACCTCCTTAATCTGAGAAGCTTCTGTAAAGAAAGTGATACAGTCAGTAAGACAAAAAGAGAGACCACAGAATGGTAAAAGGAGTTCACCAGCCCCACATCTGACAGAGGCCTGATATACAAAATATAAAATGAACTCAAAAATCTAGCTACCAAAACACCCATCAATAAAATTAAAAATTGGGGTGTAGAACTAAATAGATAATTCTCATTAGTGGAATCTAAGATGGCTTAAAGACACTTAAGAAAGTCCACAAAATCCTTAGTCATCTGGGAAATGCAAACCAAAACAACTCTGACATACCATCTTACATAACCCAGAAGGGCTATAATAAAAAACACAAATGACAGCCTATGCTGGATAGGATGTGGAAAATAAGGAATACTCCTATACTGCTGCTGGGAGTGAAAACTTGCAAGAGCACTTTGGAAATCAGTATGTTGGTTTCTCAGGAAAATGGGAACCAGTCTACCTCAAGATCCAGCAATCCTTCTCTTGGGTATATATCCAAAGAATGCACATTCATACAACAAGGACTTATGTTCAACTATGTTCATAGCAGTAATGTTTGTAATATGTAGAACCAGGAAGCAACCTAGATGCCCCTCCACTGAAAAATGGATAGAGAAGATGTGGTACATTTACACACTATAGTACTACTCACCAGAAAAAAATGGAATCTTGAAATTCACAGGGAAATGCATGGAACTAGAAGAAACCATCCTGAGTTAGGTAACCCAGAAACAAAATGACAAACATGGTATATACTCACATTTGTATGAATTTTAGACTTAGAGCAAAGGATTACCAGCCTACAATCCATATCACTAAAGGAACTCGGAAAAATGAAGAACTCTAAGAGAAAAATGTATGGAGGATGGAGAAATGGAAGGGGCAGTATCGCATGAGCTAATTGGGTCATAAGAGTAGGGGAGAAGTAGGTGGCAGACTGAGAGGGGGCAAAGGGGATGGGAGAGGAGAAAATGGAGAGGCAAAATTTTTGAGTCAGGGGAAGAATGGAGGAGATCAGGATGAGAGATACCATAAGAGACAGAGCCATTATAAGTTCCATGAGAGACCTGACACTAGGCAGATTTACAGAGATCTCCAAGAATGACACCTACTAACAATCTGGGCTGAAGACTACTTTATATGCAATCCTAGAGCCTTGATTCAGTTGTTGGTGGAAGCAGACACAGACACCCACAGCTATACACTGAACTGAACTCTGGAAACAAGTTGCAGACAAGGAGGAATGAAGAACAAAGGGTTGGAGCCAGGCTGGAGAAACCCAAAGAAAGAGCTGACCTGAACACAAGGAGAACATATGGACCGCAGACTGATATCTGAGAGGCCACCAAGTGACTGATCCAGACCTCTAAACGTGTATGTCAATGAAGATGCCTCAGTAGTCCATGGGTCTGCTGGAAGTGGACCAGTATTTATCCCTGGTTTACGAAGGGAATTTGAGATCCCATCAAATGTGGTGGGATGCTCTCTCAGCCTGGACATATAGGGGTGGGCTTATGCCCTTCCAAGTGTGATATGACGGACTTTGGAGGAACCCAATGGAGGGACTAGCCCTCACTGGGGAAAAGGAGGGGATGAAGTGGGAGGCTTGTTGGGGATTGTTGGGAGGGGAGTAAGAGACTGACCTCAAAACTTATCCACATGATTCAAGGGCATTGTCAACAATAGAGCTTCCATAGACTGAGGTTTATATGGAAAGAATATATAATGGCTCATGACACAAAGTCAGTAATAATTTTCCAGGTGTCCCTCTAAAAATCTCAATATTAATCAAGTTTCCTCTGTAGGCTCCTGACTTAGGGGATGGAAAATCCTCCTTGAGCTATAAAATGTATTCACCAAACAAATCTAATAGGATTCTAGGGAAAAGCAACACTTCTTGTTGCCTTTACAATGAAATATATGTGTGCATGAGTGTCAATTTTGTTATCTATATTTCCTGTTACCTATGTCTGCCTGTTTGCCAAGGCATGGTCACTGTACAAACATTGCAAAGTCTTTGAACCCATATAATGGGTCCAAAAAGCCACATGAAGCTCAGATACAGTGATATCCTTGGATATTTTACTCTCCTCAAAGCAATATTCATTGTACATCCTTAGACATAAACATGCATTAAGGTGAGTCTTCTGTCATTGAAGCCTATGGTAGTATACAGAATATGGGTCACAGTCAAGACCACAGATTCCAGAGCAGGTGTGAAAAACTCCAAAATTGTTTAACAGGAGAAAGTAGCAAGCACAGCCTCCCAGGTCATTTGGTGGGCAGATACACCAGGAAAGCAAAGTATATCAAGCCTGTATTCTATATGAGTTAATGTATAAGGGAGGAAATTCTCTGTGTCCCTTTCATATATTCTCTGTAGAGAACTGATATCCCAGCTACACAGTCACATCAAGTGTCCCTTGATATTTATGGACTCCTTAAAACATTCTTTCCTAGGATCCCAAATTGTCTGGATTATTATGGCCTCTACTCTTAAAGTTGAGGCCACAAACTTCTATTGTGAATAGTTTTTTGCAGTTTTTAGTTTTTTGTGTGGTTATAATATCCCTCCATCTGTTTATGTGGACAACAAATCCTCCATTTTTGCCCTGAATGTACTTTCCATTCTTTTTTTGTTTTGTTTTTGTTTTTTTTTTCGAGACAGGGTTTCTCTGTGTAGCTTTGGAGCCTATCCTGGCACTCACACTGGGGACCAGGCAGGCCTTGAACTCACAGTGATCCACCTGCCTCTGCCTCCCAAGTGCTGGCATTAAAGTCGTGTGCCACCAATGCCCAGCTGTTCTTTCCATTCTTAAGTTTTAACAATATGAAATCCTTATTAAAAGGAAAAAAAGTGTTTTGATTTGTATTTCCCTGATGGCTAAGTATGTTGAGCACATTTTTATGTGTCTCTCATCCATTTTAGATTCCTCTATTGAGAATTTAGTTCTGTACCCCACTTTTTAACTGGATTATTTGGTGTTTTGGAAACTAGCTTCATCCGTTCTTCTTAAATTTTGGATAGCAGCCCTCTGTCGTATATGGTTGGTGAATATCTTTTTCCCACACTGTGGGCTGCCATTTGTATTCCTGACTGCTTCCTTTGACTTACAGTGCTTCTTGTTGTGTAGGTTGAAGACTAGAGGAGAACAAAATAAGAGATACCATCAGAGAGGGTGCAAGTATAGGTGTAAAGAGAAATCAGTCAGTGGAGAAATGTCTCCAGATCTACAAGAATGATACAAATAACCTACTAAGGAACAGGGGAAAAGCTACCTTAAATGCCCTCCCTTGATAATGAGATTGATGACACCTCAACAACAGCTGCCATGATGTCTCTCCATTTTGATGTGGGAAGACTCACATTTGGATCAGCAGAAATTGCAGGGGCATCAAATACTCTCACTCTGGACATGCAGCCATACAGTACTATAATGCAGGCCCTTAGTTATCTACAGACACTGTGGGCACTTCAAGCTCCACAAAGAGCTGAGACAGGGCAAGTAAGGAAAGGGACCACTCCCTTTGCAGGTGCTTGATACCTTGAGAAACACAGTGTGCATTGATCTCAGCCTATCTGCTTTCCATCCAGTCATTAGAAAAACACCTAGGTTATCTTTTCTGCACAGACCGGAGAGGTCTGAAAGACAGTATGGTATGAATCTCCTGTTGGAAAATAATGAGGACTTAGGAAGCACTAACACCTAATAAAAACGTTGAAGGGGAGTTTGACATTGTTCTTGGAACATCTGGGTCTCTAAATCTTCCATTATTTTCAGAACAGGCACAGGTAATTCGATCTCTATTGGTGAATCCGAAGCATATTCCACATGTGAGGGAGGTACTCTGGCCTATCCCTCACATTGAGAGTGTTCTCAGGAACTATTTTCTCTGGTGCTGGTTCTTTTGGGCCATTGCAGTTCACTCAGAGGCCTGTAATACTCTCCATTCTAGCAGACTGGACATAGACATAAATGCCCTCCCCTGATGAAAATATCACTCACACTCTGTCTTACAAGTGGGGCCCTGGAGTTCCTGGTCTAGGAGAATCATATTAAAACAGGAAACCCCTGCAAACCGAAGCCTCAGTAGATAAATCCAGGACACAATGGCCTAGAGTTGCAAAAATATGACCCGAAAACTCCAAGCCCTGCCTTAAGAGATGAGGGAGTCATAACACCAAACACTTATGATGAATGGGACACTGATATTTAAGTGGGGACATCTGAGTCTCCAGACACTACTGCATCCTCTGAAGAGGTCCAAGTAGCTTCCAGATCTACTGGAGATGCCTTACAATCAAACATATTTTAAGGAGGAATTCTGGATTATTCCATGCCTGCAGATGTTGCTGTGGACTGATATTAATCAGTCCCTGACTCTTTGCAAACTTTGCAGTTCAATCAAGTACCAATAACACAGTCCATACCTGTAGAGTCGATGTTCACAAATATTCCAATTCAGGATGAATAGCTGACACATTCTCCCTGTACAAAAGAGGACCCTAAGCTACCCTCTTCTATAAAATCCAGAATTTAATAGGCAGCCACTGCCAAGGAAACCTGAATATGCCACATCCTGATGACAATTGCAAAGGACAGAAATACTATGACCAACAAGATCCTCGCAAATCCTTAACACCTGAGGGAGGCCTAACATCCTACACAAATTTGAATGGGACATTAACATTGTTTTAGCTACATCTGGGTCTCTAGACCTACCATTACTCTCAGAACAGACACAGGTTGCTTCCATCTACATTGATGGGCCTAAACACAGTCCATGCAGGATGCCATTCTGGATAATCCCTCACCTTCAGAGTGATCTCAGGAACCATTTTGCTCTGTCCCTGGCTCTTTTATACTCTAATGACTATAAAACTATCTATTCCTGCAGACTGGGCATACATATATGCCCTTCCCAGAGGAGGAGATCACACAATTTCCATCATACAAATTGGATTCAAGGTACTCCTCCTCAAGAAGAAGCAAATAGTTAAAATAGGAAACCTCAGTAGAAGGAAGCCACAGCACATAAAAACCAAACAACAATGACATTGCACATCAATCCTATATCCCACAAACTACCTG